>NC_089833.1:4778261-4878261 GCF_035046505.1 Tiliqua scincoides | reverse complement strand
TTTTGCAGCCCCCTCCCCTCCATGACAACATCAAATTTAATTAAGTAAATAAATAAAAAGTTTGCCCCGTATTAGTTAGAGACACTGTGCTGAGACCCTGTTATATATAAGAGGAGCACCACTTGGAAAAGTACATCTCTACCCAGTTAGCAGGGGTGACTGTATTAAGATACATGGAAATGAGAGCTGACTTATACCAACTTCTTATTGGTTCCCTGTTGTATCTTAATAACACCTCATTGGCTCTCGGAGCAATCAGTCTTATTGATCAGTTTTGAGTTTAGCAAATCTTTTTGTTACATAAAGTAGTTGTGTTTTCCTTTTCAGGTTAATTGGCCATAACGCTTGATAGAATAAAGATATTCCAACATGGTTTGTTTCATTGCATTCGGCATTAAATCACCTTTCCAATGATATATAACATGACGGTATTATCCAACATACCAAGGTTTTGACCATTTTGGCCACTAGTGTCAAGCTCAGCTCTTAATGCTTGATACCCGGTGCAACTGCCACCACTGCACCCCCTTAGCTATGCCACTGGCAGCGTGTGACGCCTATTTTCATTTGGCATTAACTACTATCAGGTCATTAAAAAGGAAAACTCTCTGTTGGAGGAAATCTTAAAAAATTGGTTTCCTCTTTAGGGGGGAAGCAGAGTAGCTTCAGCAGCAGACCCCCCCTCTTGCTAGGAATCAACCCCAGGGAAGCTCCCACACCTGGCTGACTGCTAATCAAGAAAGACAATGGCTGGTTGAAGTTGCAAAAGAAAGTCATTTACTCAGGCTTCCATAGAAGCACATGTTACAGAATCTGATTATGATCAGAGGTTACACTAAACTTGAGATAACAAGGCCATAAAGCTGCCTCGTCCTGCACATGCCATGTGGTCAAGATGGCGTCACCAGCAGAGCCCTGCTGTGACCCATCTTGTCAGGTCAGTGGTCAGTGTGGAAGAGAGAGGGCATGCCCGGAGGGAAGGGAAGGATATAGTGTCTGGACCACACCCCCACATAGGTCATCCAAAGGGGACGGGTAAAGTGTAGGATCACTGGGCCATGGCTTAACCCTTTCAGGACAGTATCCTGCCACCTCTGGACAGCAGACGGAGTTGCACCAAACTCCAACACTCTCGATAGGAAATCAGAACCCAGGGATTGATTTGGAGTTGTGCGGTCTCTCTGCGAACCGTTACACAGGCATTCCATCTAAAGAGGCAGTCCTGGTTTCCCCTCTTTCTTTTGGCTTGGCCCCATCTTTTAATCATGTATCAAATTATTTTTTATACATTAATCAACCCGTTACATAGGCGAGCCTTTATGTTAGCTCGTTTTAACATTTTCCCCTCGGCAGTTCATTCTGGCCGTTTTTTTAACATTCCACGGGAGAAAAGGCTCTGTCTCTTTTGTCATGAGTCGCCTGATTTTTTTGTTTCATATACTCTTTTTTTGTCCAGTTCATCTTGACATTCGTAATCATTATTTAAATTCTTGGATTTCTCCTGACCTAACCGCTTCTGATATTACCCTCTCTGGGTTCATGAGTGATGTTTGTGACTCTTTAACCGCAGCTGTTGCTGGTTATTTATCCGAGATTCTTAAAATAACGTTGTCAGAATTTAAATAATTCTGGTATTTTGTTTTAAATTGTTGGGTCGGTATGCAAGTTGTTGTGACAATTGCACAGTATAAGTCTTAATTGTGTTGTGTTGATATGCCAATAAAGGTTTCAGACAGTACAGAGAGGCGGTCCTGGACATTTTCCGATCAGAAGTTGTCACCCCTTTTACAACTCATGAAGCAATTGGCTGTATAACGTGGAAAGCTGACCTGTGCGATTTCTGTGACCGGATGACACACAGACATTTGTAAGAAAGGGTTGATATTTGATTCATTCTCACCCCTTTGGGGCTGGACCCAAACCAAAAGCGGTCCTAGCTCAGCATTCTCCTTAGGAACCAGCCACCGAGCCCTTAAACCCTACAGCTCAGGTCTCATTGCAGAGGCACCTTTTAGTGACCTTCTTAAGTTTAGTGGCGGAAGAGCAGCTGTCCCTTTTTGCCCCAGCATGGCATGTTTCCCAGTGGCTGTTTGCTGGTGCCTCTTTTGCATTTGATGTACGGGCAGACCCCTGGAATCTAATGTGTTCATAAGTAGGGCAGCTTCTGCCCTGTGCATGCTCAGGTCTCTTAGTATCCTGGAAAATATAGTTTCCATGGGTAAAGCAGCAGCGGCGTCACTAGGGTTCATGTCACCCAGTACGGGAGGTAGCATGTCACCCCATGATGGACCTCTTCCCTGGGCAGTGGGCTTGGTGAAGTACCACTGCCCCACCCTGCTGGTTTTCTGGCTATAACTTTTGATAGAACAGAGATATTTGAATGTGGTTTGTTTCATTGCATTCTGCATGAAATTGTGCATCGATTGATATATAACACAATGGTATTATCAGAAAATACCAAGATTTAAAAAATTTTGGCCGGTAGTGGTGTCACGCCCCCCCTGCACATCAGTCGGTGTGGCCTGCACCCCCCAAGTAATGCCACTGCAAAGCAGAGCCCTGTAATCTCAAAGTAGACTGGTGTCTAAATGGGGGGAGCAGGCCCTCTTTTGGAGGATAACTCTGGAGGGCAGCCAGTAGGGTCCAACCCCGGCTTTCCAGGCTCCAACCTGCTCCAAGATCTGGGGCAAGCCTTTCAGCACATTGATTTGCTTGGCTCTGGCATGCCAATTAGATCATCATCACTGCAGGTGTTATTCCTAATGAAATTGGACTCCACATTGATGTTCAAATTCGTTACAAATTGGATCAGGGGAAAAGAGTTAATTACGGAGAAGAATGAGCCAGCTTTGCCTATCCTTAAAGTCCCTGCTTCCAACGTTGATCAGATCCACAACTACCGGCAATGTTAAGTGACTTGCGCTCCCTCTATTCAGCCCTCAAATTAAGATCCAGAGCCATTCTCTGAGGCTACCTCAATTGTTCCTCTACTGTAAGGTATGGCCAGGTAAGTCAAGGCAAGAGATGGTTCAGTTTTGTGGCCCTGCACTATTTAAGAGCCAAAGGACATGTGACGGAATATACACGAGTCGCATCATCAGCTTGGAGATGCTCGTGTGAACAGTGCCATCTACATCGGGACTGTGATGGGGGCAGGGTGCTGCATACATAATTTGGGGCACAATGTAGTAGCCACTTTCTTCATGGCTGATCCCCTGCCACTTCAAATCACACACTTTCCTTCTGCCTATGTGCACTGCCAGACCATCCACGCAGCCAGCTTATGTCAGTTGCGTTGGCCACAGAATGTGAGAGGTGCAAGGGGGCAGTGGATTTGGGGTACCTTTCACCCTAAATCTGCAGCCACTGCCTCTCTTTGACACACCACCAACATAAACTGCTGTGAACGGCTTCTCTCTCACTTGAGCAGGAAGAAGACCATTCCCCTATTGGCTGTGCTCTTTACAGGGACAGACCATGCTGCCCCCATGAATGCAACAGGAAGTCTTGCACTTCCAGATTTCATTGGTCGATCGATGGTAAGGCCACACCTGGAGTATTGCGTCCAGTTCTGGTCACTGCATCTCAAAAAGGACATAGTGGAAATGGAAAAGGTGCAAAAGAGGGCAACTAAGATGATTACTGGGCTGGGGCACCCTCCTTAGGAAGAAAGGCTACGGCGTTTGGGCCTCTTCAGCCTAGAAAAGAGACGCCTGAGGGGGGACATGATTGAGACATACAAAGATATGCAGGAGATGGACAGAGTGGATAGAGAGATGCTCTTTACACTCTCACATAACACCAGAACCAGGGGACATCCACTCAAATTGAGCGTTGGGCAGGTTAGGCCAGACAAAAGAAAATATTTCTTTACTCAGCGTGTGGTTGGTCTGTGGAACTCCTTGCCACAGGATGTGGTGATGGTGTCTGGCCTGGACAACTTTAAAAGGGGATTGGACAAGTTTCTGGAGGAAAATCCATCATGGGTTACAAGCCATGATGTGTATGTACAACCTCCTGATTTTAGAAATGGGCTATGTCAGAAGGCCAATGCAAGGGAGGGCAGCAGGATGAAGTCTCCTGTTATCAGGTCTGCTCCCTGGGGCATCTGGTGGGCCGCTGTGAGATACAGGAAGCTGGACTAGATGGGCCTATGGCCTGATCCAGTGGGGCTGTTCTTATGTTCTTAACTACAATTCCCAGGAAGCCTTGCAGGTCTCTTGTTATCTGGTGTGCTCCCTGGTGCATTTGGTGGGCCGCTGTGAGATACAGGAAGCTGGACTAGATGGGCCTATGGCCTGATCCAGTGGGGCTGTTCTTATGTTCTTATGTTCTTATGGCAGCATGCGAGGAGCATGGTGTTTGAGCTGCTGGAGGATGGCCACCCCCAGGGTGACTGGTTTGAGGGAAGCAAGAGAGGTTACTACTGGAGCCAGAGAAGGTTTTGGCTGGGCTCCCTCCAGTCTTCCAGCTCGTCAAGGGGTCCAGAAGCCTCAGAGATAGGCAGGGAGAGGGGGTTCCATCACCCACTGGTCGTCCATCCTGCCAGCAGCCCTGTTCAAGTCCACTGGCTGGCCAGCATCCTACCTGCTAACCAGCCTCCTCTGGACTGACCTCACCACTGGCCAGTCGGGGGTTATCTGGAGAATCCCTGCCCCCTTGCTCCATCCCTTCTTCCCTGCCAGGCTACAGCAGCCTGGCCTGACAGTCTCCCAGCTCCCCGATCCTGCAAGCACTAGCTGCTTCTGCCTCTCCAGTGCCTGGTGGTGGCAGTTCTACTCCCCTTTGCCACCAATGCCAGTTGCCCAGCTGGACTTCTCTCTTGATTGCAGAGGGGTCAGCTCACCTGCAATCGAGGAAGGCGGGGCGGGGCAGAGGAGGGCACCCCTTGACGGAAGTCACTGCAGAGTTGGTTGCCTCACCACCTGCCTTGCCATTGCCACACCCATCCGCATTCCCGTGGCGGGCAGACCGTGGAGAAGCCATCCCCAGGCCTGGCATGCCCTCCTCGGGGCTGGTCCTGCTGGTGAGGTGAGAATGCCCCCTGTTGCTATCACTACCACCGCAGGGAGGCCTGCTGGCAGGTTGTTCGCCTATGCTGGGCACCCTGGGTGAGCAGGACCCCAGGCCAGATCCCGGACACATGGTAAGAGTTTGGCGAGGGGTTGTAGTGTAGAGATGGTGGACCCAACCTGGCATCAGGTGGCATTCCAGGTCATGCTACTCCTGCTTGCAAGGATAGTGCATTGATAGAGCACCTGCCGAAGGTTCCAGGTTCAATCCTTGCATCTCCAGGTACAGCTAGTGAGGACCCTTTGATATGCCATGCAGCTGTTACCCTGCACACGCCCAATCTCGTCTGATCTGGGAAGCTAAGCAGGGTCAGGCCTGGTTAGTACTTGGATGGGAGACCGCCTGGGATTAATGGGTGCTGTAGGCTTATACCATAGTCTTTCTAGAGTGAAGGTTGCCAACCATCTCCCTATACTGAACACTATCTCCCGATCTTGTCTGATCTCGGAAGCTAAGCAGGGTCAGGCCTGGTTAGTACTTGGATGGGAGACCGCCTGGGAATACCAGGTGCTGTAGGCTTATACCATAGTCTTTTGAGACTGAAGGTTGCCAACCATTTGAAAACCAGGAGAGCAGCAGCCCAGTGGCAAAGATGAGCTAGACAGCAATTTGCTGAAGGGAATTTCATACACTCTTGGGATTATGACTCTGGCAAGCCGGGTGTATCACCAAGAGGGTATGTAACATCAGTGGCGTAACTAGAGGGGGTGCAAAGCACTAAGTTTTGCAGGGAGCCTCACCACAGCATGCAAGCAACCCCCTCCCCTTTGGAGAGATTCCGGGCGAGGGGAGCAAAACTGAGGCGAACACCTGGCTCCAAAGGGGAGGAGGTTGGGTGGCTTGCACACTGCGGTAAGGCTCCCTACAAAACTTAGTGCTTTGCACCCCCTCGCTGTGGTGAAAGCCACACACCTCATGGTGGGGAAAGAACTGCGGCAAGAGCTTTGCACCCCTTCGCTGTGGTGAAAGCCACACACCTCATGGTGGGGAAAGAACTGTGGCAAGAGCTTTGCACCCCCTCGCTGTGGTGAAAGCCACACACCTCATGGTGGGGAAAGAACTGTGGCAAGAGCTTTGCACCCCCTCGCTGTGGTGAAAGCCACACACCTCATGGTGGGGAAAGAACTGTGGCAAGAGCTTTGCACCCCCTCGCTGTGGTGAAAGCCACACACCTCATGGTGAGGAAACAACTGTGGCGAGAGATTCAACCACACCAGTACCAGTAATGTGCAGACCACACCTCGGAGAGATTCCAGAAGAGCACATGGACATTGGGTGATTATTCAGTCTCCTTCAGTCTTATGCTTTGCCATTGATTTGAGATAATCTCATTAGCACTTTGGACATTTATGCGGTGACATCATTTCAACTTATCGCTCCCCAAGGTTTGATATAAGATCAGGGAATTATCATTCATCATGATATTTATGACAAATCTAATAGCGCGGGCTGATTTGTTACAAGATGTGGTTAGTGTAAAGAGTCTCCCTAACACCACAGCCATCCCTTCAGCCGCATCTATCAACTCCTTGCAAAGTTACACACTGGCTCGGAATGCCTGGCTTTAAAAACAGAACAGGTTTTATTTACAACAAAGGTCAAGCTATTACCATGGACACCAAGAGTTTTTTTTTTTATTGTTTTTAATATATGTATATCACGTTTTTAATTTTTTTTAATTGTGAGCTGCCTTGAGTGTCCTCATGGGATAAAAAGGAGGGATTGAATTTACCAGCAGTTAGTTTAATGTCACACTGTCACTGTTCCTGCGCAAGCCCCACAATGGGAATGCCTCATTTAGTACTCGTTCCGGTAGTAAACCTATGGTAAGTTGCCAGCCCAAAGGTCCCCCAAAATAGCCAAGTGCACAAAAAACAGCCACAACTGACAACTCGCTCCCAACACTTGCAAAAAATTAAAATAAATAAAAGAGTTTCTCTAATCCCACCTGGCTTTGAAATTTATTGCCGGAGCATCTCGCCTCACCAGGTGATCTATTGGTCCCTGGGGTCCAGTAAAGCTGCATCTTACCTGCCACTATCCCTGGTGGTGCAAGGAGTCCCACGAAAGTTGGATATTAAATCATATGAGAAATGTCTCCCCTGTGACCACCGGGTGCCATGGGAGGGATGAATACCATGTGAATCTGAGATTGGTGTAGAATTTACAGGGCTCTGGGTGGGGCGGGGGAGGAAATAATTCAATGTATTGCACTTTTTTTTTTTGGAAAAGGAAGGAAAGAACAAAAAGAAAAAAAGATCAGAAATGTTATTAAGAGTGCGATCCTACCTGTCTCTTCAGCCGGCACAAGTCTCTTGCACCAGCCCGGGGGTGTTGCAAAAGTGCCATAAGGCACTTCTGCAATTAATCAGGAACAGGCTGCGCTGGTGGAAGGCTTTTACACTGGCCTGCTCCTGCTGGATCCAGACCAGCACAAGGTGTGTTCAAGCCGGCCTGGGTAGGCCAGCACAGGGGTTTGGGAAGGGAAGGGTGGAACATAGGTGTCTGAGGCAGGAAGGGCAGGTGGGTAGTTGGGTCAGTGGGCCTGGGAGGGGGGTGGGATACAGGCTGGATTCTAAACTTCCCCCCACCCCCAGCAGCCCGGCATTACACCGGGCTGCTCAGATTTGCACCAGCAATTTAGCTGGCACAGATCTGAGTAGCCCCATTGAGGTGCCTGGAGCATTAATTGGTGTAAGGGGACAAGTCCCCTTACTCAGAGTTGTGCTCTCTCCACCTCCAACCTTGTGCTGGATATAACGTAGGCCAGTTGGCCTGCCTGTTCCAGCGCAGATCAGGATTGGTATACTCAGCATCTCTACCTACTACAATTGCGCCCCCCACCCCACGCCGTGAAGCTGCCTTCCCTGCCAAGGCACATTTCTTGGGGCCTTCAGGAAGGGGGGGAGGGGATGCGGCAGAAGGGTCTGCCACCATCTCTCCCTCCACTCACACCCCACATTTCTGAGTGGCAGGAAGGCAGTGGAGGGATGGAGGCAGACGCTTTCCGTGTACTTTTGGGGTGAGCCGAGGGGTGTTCATACATCCCCAAATGGAGTTTGCAGAAATCACACCCACTGGCTACAGCAGGTCACTAAGGGCGCAATCCGAACCAACTTTCCAGCCCTGAGGTCGGGGCAGTGCAGCTCCAAGGTAAGGGAACAAGCATTCCCTTACCTTGAGGAGGCCTCCACGACTGCCCCCCAGCTACAGGATGCAGCACACACCCCATTGGCACAGCTATGCCAGCGCTGGAAAGTTGGTTAGGATTTGGGCTTAAGTCCCACAGCACCTGGAACAGTGACACTGTGATGTCGTGATGTTGTGCAACATCACAAAATCACGACCAGGTCCTCACCAAGCGCAAAGAAGCTACAGCTGTGGCTTCTTGACCCAGCCACCATGCCACCACGTTCTGGAGAGGCCACCACACTGAGCACAAAGGGTTTCCCACCCCCTGCTTGCCTGTCTGGCTATGCGTAGACGCATAGAACCATCGGGTTCAATCTGCCACCTCGACATATTCATCCAAACTTGCACCCATGTCAGTTGTTCCTGGAGAGGCCAGCAGTGTCTCTTCAGGATCCAGATTTCCATTGCGGATATCCTATGCCCACCGGTTCAGTCGAACACGTGGAGGTCAGGGCAAGGTACGGCAGCCACCATCCCAACCCTGTCATGTGGTTGGTTGGCAACCTTCAGTCTTGAAAGACTATGGTATAAGCCTGCAGCACCTGGTATTCTCAAGCGGTCTCCCATCCAAGTACTAACCAGGCCTAACCCTGCTTAGCTTCCGAGATCAGACAAGATCGGGAGATAGTGTTCAGTATAGGGAGATGGTTGGCAACCTTCAGTCTGGAAAGACTATGGTATAAGCCTACAGCACCCGATATTCCCAAGCAGTCTCCCATCCAAGCACTAACCAGGCCTGACCCTGCTTAGCTTCCGAGATCAGACAAGATCGGGAGATAGTGTTCAGTATAGGGAGATGGTTGGCAACCTTCAGTCTGGAAAGACTATGGTATAAGCCTACAGCACCCGATATTCCCAAGCAGTCTCCCATCCAAGCACTAACCAGGCCTGACCCTGCTTAGCTTCCGAGATCAGACAAGATCAGGAGATAGTGTTCAGTATAGGGAGATGGTTGGCAACCTTCAGTCTCGAAAGACTATGGTATAAGCCTGCAGCACCTGGTATTCTCAAGCGGTCTCCCATCCAAGTACTAACCAGGCCTGACCCTGCTTAGCTTCTGAGATCAGACAAGATCAGGAGATAGTGTTCAGTATAGGGAGATGGTTGGCAACCTTCAGTCTCGAAAGACTATGGTATAAGCCTACAGCACCCGGTATTCCCAAGCAGTCTCCCATCCAAGCACTAACCAGGCCTGACCCTGCTTAGCTTCCGAGATCAGACAAGATCGGGAGATAGTGTTCAGTATAGGGAGATGGTTGGCAACCTTCAGTCTCGAAAGACTATGGTATAAGCCTGCAGCACCCGGTATTCCCAAGCGGTCTCCCATCCAAGTACTAACCAGGCCTAACCCTGCTTAGCTTCCGAGATCAGACAAGATCGGGAGATAGTGTTCAGTATAGGGAGATGGTTGGCAACCTTCAGTCTCGAAAGACTATGGTATAAGCCTACAGCACCCGGTATTCCCAAGCGGTCTCCCATCCAAGCACTAACCAGGCCTGACCCTGCTTAGCTTCCAAGATCAGACAAGATCAGGCATGTGCAGAGTAACAGTATTCTTTTTCAATTGGGCTCAGTGTGTGAAGAGGTCTCTCCAACACTTTCCAAGTGGGGAAATTGCCTCCCAAAGACCACATCAGTGATCGAAATTCCAAGAGGAAAATCTTCAACACTGTGTGTTGAGCATAGACAGATTCACTTGTCTCAAGAGAAAATGATTTACAAATATTATGTAGTAGTTTAAAAAAAAAAAAGTCATTAGAGAACAAGGAAATCCAAAGTTTCAAGCTACCTGCTGTGTCAGAGAAACACAGGCTCCTTCTGCCAGAGAGATTAAATCTCAGTTAATTGCACTTATAGAGCCTGATGCAGATGGAGGGAAACCATCTGAAAATGGGCTTTTAACAATCTAATGTTTTATGCCCTAAAAATTACCTAGTCTCTTAAAAACAGAAATGCCTCATTTGACGCAACGAGTCAGACTTCCACAGGGCTGTGGTCTTACACATTCTGGCTTGGGCAGGGAAAGATCCTCAGCAGTGGTGTAGCCAGATGGGGTGCAAAGCATTAAGTTTTGCAGGGAGCCTCACCGTGGCATGAAATCGGCCCTCTCTCTTCCCCTTTAGAGTCATTCAGGGATGTGAGAGCGAAGCAGTGGATTGAACCCTGGACTCGCTGCATGCAAGACCTGTGCCCTACCACTGAGCTGCATTCCCTCTCCAAGTTACTCATGAGTGGATGGATGGATGGGCCTATTGGCAATGGCTAGCAAGCCCCAGGCCCCTGAAGCCTTTGCCCAATTCAGCAAAGTCATGCTTTCCACCATACAACTAACTCGGGATGGAACTCGAGTCAGGTGACTCAAGTCCGAGTTGCAAAAACACACGTTTTTGCTGACTCGTACACTCAAGTCATCCATGTCAATGACTCGGGCGCTGACTCGAGTCTTGAGGCCACTGACTCTCTGACACATGCAGACTGCTGTCTGTGCCTGGGTGCGCTTGCTTAATTTTTTCAGCACCCGAAACACCTCATGGGGCCATAATTCAGACTGGGTGAGCAGCAGCAGCAACGCTCCAGCTAGGAGGCAGGGAAGGATTAATGTGTTGCACTGAGCAGGGGAAGGAGACGGGAGTGTTCGTTTCAGCTGTCCATCCCGGCTCCTCCCGCCTTGCGGAGCTCAGACACCTCCCAGTCCCTTTTGGTCCTTGCCCTGGTGTGCCTGACCCAAAAGACACTGACTCAAGTCAAAATGACTCAGGAGTTTGGGGAAGACGAGTGAGCCAAGGGTGCCCATTAAGACTTACGCGTGCATGAGTCAAGTTGCGGGGGCAGAGACTCAGGGCTTGACTCAAGACTCGCCATGGTGCCAAGTTCTCATCCCTGCAACTTAATTGAAGCACAGTTGGAAGATGACCGTAACACAAATGTGTTGCAAGTACAAAATGACTCTTTGGTTTTTCCAGCTGATAACCAGCTGACAAATTAATTCATCACAAGATATCCAGAGAAATGATTCATTTCCAGTTCTTGGGTGCCTATGGAGATTGGGCTAAGACAAGCATGTCCAACTTCGAACAGGTCGTGATCTACTTTTTCCAGCCAAAAGTGCCGGTGATCTGCCACCACGAAAATTAAGAGATCCTCCCTTATCAGTATGTCTTCCATCTTCCCTGACCTTGTGAGCTGCTCCGGGTAAAACTCTCTAACTTACACCAGATAGTTCACTAATGCAATAAGTAAACCTTTGAACAACAGAAAAAAGCCAAGTACAGCAATATTTGTAACTTAATCTATTTTGGGGGCCTTTGGAATGTTTGGGGGATTTTTTGCTCCAAGTCTCTTACAGACTCCAACTTAATTGGCCTCTCATGGCCCTTGCTAAAGGAAGTTGCAGCCATGAGTTAGAGATTGTTCCCCAGCACTGTTTATTTTCCCACCCAGTAGTCAGTTGCAGGGAAAGCTGCCTATGAAATTAACAGGCTGAAAGTTTAACACAGAATTAAACCTCATGCAGCTCAAACCAACATCCATCTAGCCCAGTGTTTCTCAACATTTGTCCTTCGCTGCAACACTTCACATGGTCCACCTATTTGAAGTATCACCAGAAATAACTGGCAATGACATCATTGCTAGTTACTTCTGGGTTGGAAGGCCAGATGTGACTCAACAAACACCAGGAGGGTGCTTGGACAGGAGGGCTTTTTGGATGCTCTGTAGTTCTACTCATTGAGCCAAGCCTCCTACTACTGTTTGTTGTGTTGTGTTTCTGGTCTTTCTGCCGAGTGGCAGGGGTGGGTCCAGGGGTTCTGCAAGTACCATCAGACACCACCTCAAGTACCACTGGTTGAGAAACAGTGTTCTAGCCCAACTTTCTTTGTTCACATCAGGTGATGAAGACGATGGCTTTCCAGCCAAAACCTCATTCAGGTAATCCAGATCAATTTGCTTAGACATTGAGATCCTATGAAACCCTATTCTTTTGTCTTCCATTAGCTGAATTTTCTTTGTCTGCAATCAAAGATGGGGCCTTTTCAGAGGTGGCCCCAAGCCTGTGGAACTCCCTTCCAACAGATCCAACTAGTCCCCGCACATCTTTTCCTCTTAGGACAGCAGAGTCCTTCCCATTTAAGTAGGGCTTCTCTCTTTGTTGTTACTGCTGTGTTGTTTAGACCCACTGCTTATGCTGACAGTTCAAACAGCTGGCTGTTGTCGTTTCTGTTTTAAATGGTGTTCCTCCACTTAAATTATTTGGCAACCCACCTTGAGATAACTGAAAGGGCAGGCAGAACTATCTTAAATTTAGTTATCCAACTCTGTTAAATATTAATACAAATGAAGCTGTGAGAAAAGTTCTCTTAAGGACTTTGAAAATATTTCTTGAGATGAAAGTTCTTGAGATGACTTGTGGCTCATAATTTGGGAGCTCTGGAGAAGGGGGGGGGGTCAGGGTTTTCCTGAACTGCTTACCTTTGATTGCTGCTTCTACTTACATTGTCCTAGTGGGGATGGTACTCCCAGAATCCTCATTTCCTGGCAGCACCCATTTCTTTCTCCCAGGAGCCCCTGGTGTGATGAGGGCAGAAAGGACTGTCCTCACTCTGATCGACTTCAGAACAATGCTGTGCTTATTAAGACACACACGCACACACCCCAGAGTCAAACATAGGACAGGGATTGATGGGGAGGGGAACTAGAAAATAGGGGCAGCCCCTGGTGAATAGAGATAGCTATATATAGATGTAAAACACTTCAATGACTTGGGCAAATTCCATAAGTACTGAAAAACTGGATATTTTCAGAAATGCAGATGTCACAGCAGAAGCCTAACCAAACTCCACTATCACCTCTGAACAGGTACCTGCAGTAGGTGCTGAACCTGAGAACCTAAAGCAGTGATTCCAAAATATACCCGGCTTATGGTTGGCAACCTTCAGTCTCGAAAGCCTACAGCACCTGGTATTCCCAGGCGGTCTTCCATCCAACTACTAACCAGGCCTGATCCTGCTTAGCTTCCGAGATCAGACGAGATCGGGAGATAGTGTTCAGTATAGGGAGATGGTTGGCAACCTTCAGTCTCGAAAGACTATGGTATAAGCCTACAGCACCCGGTATTCCCAGGCGGTCTCCCATCCAAGTACTAACCAGGCCTGACGCTGCTTAGCTTCCGAGATCAGATGAGATCAGGAGATAGTGTTCAGTATAGGGAGATGGTTGGCAACCTTCAGTCTCGAAAGCCTACAGCACCTGGTATTCCCAGGCGGTCTTCCATCCAACTACTAACCAGGCCTGATCCTGCTTAGCTTCCGAGATCAGACGAGATCGGGAGATAGTGTTCAGTATAGGGAGATGGTTGGCAACCTTCAGTCTCGAAAGCCTACAGCACCAGGTACTCCCAGGCGGTCTCCCATCCAAGTACTAACCAGGCCTGACCCTGCTTAGCTTCCAATGGTATAAGCCTACAGCACCTGGTATTCCCAGGCGGTCTCCCATCCAAGTACTAACCAGGCCTGACCCTGCTTAGCTTCCAATGGTATAAGCCTACAGCACCCGGTATTCCCAGGCAGTCTCCCATCCAAGTACTAACCAGGTCTGACCCTGCTTAGCTTCCAATGGTATAAGCCTACAGCACCTGGTATTCCCAGGCGGTCTCCCATCCAAGTACTAACCAGGTCTGACCCTGCTTAGCTTCCAATGGTATAAGCCTACAGCACCCGGTATTCCCAGGCAGTCTCCCATCCAAGTACTAACCAGGTCTGACCCTGCTTAGCTTCCAATGGTATAAGCCTACAGCACCTGGTATTCCCAGACGGGCACCTCTATCTTAAACCTCATGAAATCTTGCAAGATCCAAGATGGCAGTGCCTGGGGAAAAAAAGGTAGGAGGAGTGACCGGGATCATCCCATGGCACCCCTGTGAGTGTGCCATAACGCCCTGAGGTGTCACGATTCACACTTTGGGAACTCCTGACTAAAGAATACCAGGCCCTGAACAAACTAGTATGTATATTCTCCCTCCTACACTAAAAATTATTCCTGGGGCCAACTGTTTCAGAAATATGGTTCTGTCCCATCCCAGTGAGTTTATGGTTATGGAAGAACCCTTGGGGAGCTGTCCAAAACAGGGTCAGAACGGAGATACTGCAGAATCAGCAGGGCTTTGGGACAGTTTAGGGGGCTGGGCAGTCAGACAATCCGGTTCCAGTTCTACAACTGTATTATCCTGCAGTTAGCTCAATGATCTCCGACACTCTTTCTCTCGATACCGAGCTAAACAAGCGCATCGGTAAAGCAGCTACCACGTTTTCCAGACTCACAAAGAGAGTCTGGTCCAACAAGAAGCTGACGGAACATACCAAGATCCAGGTCTACAGAGCTTGCATCCTGAGTACACTTCTGTACTGCAGCGAGTCATTGACTCTTCGCTCACAACAGGAGAGGAAACTGAACGCTTTCCACATGCGCTGCCTCCGACGCATCCTCGGCATCACCTGGCAGGACAAAGTTCCAAACAACACAGTCCTGGAACGAGCTGGAATCCCTAGCATGTATGCACTGCTGAAACAGAGGCGCCTGCGTTGGCTCGGTCATGTCGTGAGAATGGATGATGGCCGGATCCCAAAGGATCTCCTCTATGGAGAACTCGTGCAAAGAAAGCACCCAACAGGTAGACCACAGCTGCGATCAAAGGACATCTGCAAGAGGGATCTGAAGGCCTTAGGAGTGGACCTCAACAAGTGGGAAACCCTGGCCTCTGAGCGGCCCGCTTGGAGGCAGGCTGTGCAGCATGGCCTTTCCCAGTTTGAAGAAACACTTGGCCAACAGACTGAGGCAAAGAGGCAAAGAAGGAAGGCCCATAGCCAGGGAGACAGACCAGGGACAGACTGCACTTGCTCCCGGTGTGGAAGGGATTGTCACTCCCGAATTGGCCTTTTCAGCCACACTAGACGCTGTGCCAGAACCACCATCCAGAGCGCGATACCAGAGTCTTTCGAGACTGAAGGTTGCCAACAATATAACTCCGCATACAACCTTCATGCGCTTCATGTGGCCCTCATCCAAACACGTAACCCTCCCTTGCCACTTCCCTGTGGCTTTACTGATGCACCATTCAGCATGGCGAACAGAGCACCAGATGTGTGAGCACTCCCCGGTCTACAACGTTACTGCATGTTCCAACATGCCTTTGGGGATCTCTTTTCCTGCTCTGGGAAATATTGACTCAATTACTTACTCGGCTTGCCTGGACGGATTAACAATACAAGCAGAAACCTGGAAGGGCAAACGGAACAAAAGCACTCACCCAAACACAATCCCAGAAGCCACTTGGGAGGGAGCCGCAATTGGAGAGGGTCCCTGTTTGTTCATTGGCTTTTGCCGAATGCCACCCGTCTCCAAAGTTAGAGAAATGGCAGCAAAGGACTCCGGGCAGAAGGAATGCCAGGCCACAAGCCGAACCACCAAGCAGGTCTTCCCATAGCTCAGGAGGAGAGCAACTGTTTTGGGTGTAAAACATCTCAGGGTCAAGCCCTGCTACCTCCAGGTAGCAGGGGCGGCCCATCTAGTAGGCAGAGCCATGCAGCTTGCATCAGTGACATATTACAGGGAGGCAAGGGGGTGGTAGATTTGGGGCACCTGAGACTGATGCTGACTATGCCCCCTACCCCCCCGCCGTAGCCAGCTGAGGATGCATCCTGCACCGATTCACTTTCCACTCACTAAAAGCAAGCAGAAAGAGGATCACCTACCTTGCTACCTTCAAATATAGAAGTGCAGGACTTCTGGCTTGGCTTCTAGAACGAAGGAGCTCCTTCATTTGCATCGTCTCTTTAAATCAAACCAGAAGTCCTGAACTTCTGCGTTTGAAGGAGCTGCACAAGGAAAACGGGAAGTGGCTGTTTTTTTTATGTGCTCATATCATTGTGAAGAGGCAGCAGACCTGAGGCAGCTTTCCAGGTTTGAACCACTGCTGCCATATAGGACAGGGGAACATCCCAGTCTGATATCCTGGAGAGCCGCTGCCTTCAATGTAGGCAATACTAGATTCATGTTTCTCAACCAGTGGTACTTGTACCACAGGTGATGCTTGAGGTGGTGTCCGGTGGTACCCCCAGACCTTGGCAGTAAGACCAGTGACACAACGCCACAAGCAGTGGTAGGAAGCTCATCTAGCTGGGCTGAGCTCCAGCATGCACTTTTTGCACATGCCCGTTCACCCTTAACCTCTTACCGGTGTCGCCTGTGGCCTCCGTATCTGGAAGTAATTGGTGATGACATCATTGCTTCCAATTACTTCCAACAGGTGGACCATGAATTGTGGTACGGTGGGGACAAACACTGAGATATGCTGACCTAGATCAACCATTGACCTGACTCCATACCAGTCACCAGGTGACTTCTGATGCTTTCCTGCTATGCCCTCATAACCCCATAAAGGATGTTTCCCAAGACGTGTTTGCAGCCTACAGAACAATGTATGCATTAGAACTGCCTACTAAATAAGCCAGAGATTCATGTCCTACAATATTAGATCTGGAACAGCAGCCACCAGGTTGCCACTGGAAAAGCTCAAAAGTTTATCCCTTCTTGTTTGCTTTCAGCACCTGATAAACAGAAACTTTGAAGATTCCATTCCTGGCCATCATGCCCAATAGCTATTAATAGATCTGTCCTCCTGGAATTTTATCCACCCTTGCTAACTGGGTAAAACTGGGTTCCTTAAATGTGGCAATCGTCCTTCATCACCCCAGCATAACACATTTTCCAATGGTTATTTGTTGATACACAGCCCAATCCTATGCATGTCTACTCTGAAGCAAGTCTCATCAGAGTCAATGGGGCTTACTCCCAGGAAAGTGTGGATAGGATTGGGCTGACAGTCAGTTCCCATTATGAACTAGGGTTAGGTTCCTGGAAACCTTAGCGCAGTGTTTCTCAAACTGTGGATTCAGCAGATGGGTCACGAGCCAATTTCAGGTGGGTCCCCATTCATTTCAATATGTTATATTTCATATATTAGACTGGTATGTGACTGCATTTGGTGAAATGGTACAGACCTGTACTTTGAACAGGCTACTATATATGCTTTTAACAATGATAGTCACTCCTGGGTAAGTGTGAGTATTCCAGCCTAGGATTGTTAAAAATTGATGTCACTTCCAGTCATGACATCACTTTCGGTGGGTCCTGACAGATTCTCATTCTAAAAAGTGGGTCCCGATGCGAAACACTTGAGAACCACTGCCTTAGTGGACAGCGAATTTGCAGATAGTGAAGCATTGGAGTTAGGCACAAGAGGAACCCTTTGGGGGAAGGGGTACCATCAGAAGAATGCAGGAAGCCAGCAGGGTGCAACAGAAAGTGCCAAAATATCTCTGAATGCTGCAGAGACTTTCAGAATGGTGCCCACAACCAGGGCAGACCGCTTAAAAATGAACAGCAGGAGCTTCTGCCAACCATCTTAAAGGGGTGGTCACCTGCACCATTCAGAAGGTCCCTGCAACCTCCGGAAGGGCTTTGTATAGCGGATAATGAGAACAGAGGCACGGATAATGAGAGAAGGTAGCAATTCTGCCCCTTGTGGATAAATGGATTCATAGATCACAAATCTGCATATAAAGAGAACTGCCTGCAGCTCTCTTGAGTCCTTTTTTAATGGTGTGTTTGAAAGACAGAAACCACTGATTTACCTTCAATATTTGTTTGTTTCCTGAATTAACCACGTTGTGAACTTTTTGTCCAAAAGCAGTATATGATTATTCATCATAACCTTTAAAAAACAATAAATGCTTGCCAAAGAGATCCTCCAGGGAGCCCACAGACAGCATCTGAGCTCAGCTCCACCGGATCCACAGCCCCACTTTGGGCCTCCCAGCCTGATTCATGGCTGCTTTACTCCACACTGTCTGAATAGCCAGCGCAGAGTCGAGTAGCCCCATTGCAGGGCTTCTTACCTTACCTGGGGGAAAGGGATGAATGGGAGCCGTCCATAGGATGCCGTGGCAGCCATTTTGGAGCCACTGCAGCGCTGGGTGCCAGGCAGCTCAGGATTGGGCTGTTAGAGAGTGTTTCCCTTCCCACAGACTTCCTGCTGCTTTCATGGCTTTCTTTGAACTGAACTGAGGCAACTCTGCTTGCTGCCTCCCCAGCGATTGCTGATGCAGACACCCTGCCTGTTTTTCATTGGAAGCCAGTCATGATTGCTGCAAATCAGCTGTTAGCTGCCTGTCTGTGCATTGTAGTGTGTGTGTGTGTGTGTGTGTGTGTGTGTGTGTGTGTGCTGCACTGACTGTGCTAGAGAAGGAAGGAGTGGCATGGAAAACCAAGTTACTTTTTGTTTGCTTGCTGGGACTGGTGAGGCTCTGCCTCTCCTGACTGCATGCCCCTACCACAGACCCATGAGAATGATGTGATGTGGCAAGGCATTTGACATGGCAGGACCTCAGAGGCAAGGCTGTAGTCCCACCCACTCCTTCTACCTACACTTTCAGCATGGCCTCCTTCATCACCTGGTTGAACACTCTCTGGACCAGCAATTTTCAACCTTTTTCATCTCATGGCACACTGACAAGGCACTAAAATTGTCAAGGCACACCATCAGGTTTTTGCCAATTGACAAGGCACACCGTGCTGCCAATGGGGGGCTCACAACCCCATTGGCCCTACTAATCAATGATCTTCCCCCAAATTCCTGTGGCACACCTGCGGACCACTCCCGGCACACCAGCGTGCCACAACATAGTGGTTGAAAATGGCTGCTCTGGATGAAAAGTCCCAAATGCTTACAACTTTCCTTATAGGGTCAATTGCTTTTTCAGACTCCCTACACTTCTATCCAGCTTGTAGCCATCCCTCTGTTTCTTGGCTACTTGCCTTGCTTCATAAACCAAATTCCTCTTCTATCATTTTATTTTCCAGCCTTCTTTGTAAGTGTTTATTTTTCTCCCCATCTACTTGACAAAGTTGTTGTCTCTTCTTTCAACCTGGAGAAGAGCCAACTGCAGGAGAAAAGTTTTTTAAAACCCATGGAAAAAAAAAATTAAATGTACGCAAACACACAGCGGCAACGTTCGAGCCAAAGCACTTCCAAGAGAATTTAAAATTGAAGTCAAATCACAGCAAAATAGTCTCAGAGGTAGAAAAATAAGCACATAAACAAAACAGACGTCAAACGACAGAAGAGGTTTTACGGCAAAGAAATGTCACCAGTAATCCAGGGATATTTCATTTCTCCAAAAAGTTTTATGCTAAAGAAAACAAATGAGTTCCATCATGTTTCAGAAATGAACAAGCCAGACCTAATACGACTTAGAAATTCTAAAATACTGCATTCCTTTCTGACATTTTGGGGTGGGGGTGGAGAGAATTGTAACATTATTTTTTTGTTTCTTTCTTTTGGTGTTCTTTACCTAAGGTTGCAGAGCTTAAAAACTAGTGCTGCATCGCTCTGGGTTCCCTTAAGTTCCTGTATGATTTTTAAAGGGGGGTTATATAAACACCCCATTTCATTTTCTCTATGCTTGGGCTAAGAACATAAGATGAGCCCAACTGGATCAGGCCAAAGGGCTCTTTAGTTGAACGTCCCCTTTTGCATAATGACCAACCAGATGTCTGCAGGGCTCCCCAAGCAGTAACATCACTAGGGACTGCATCAACTCGTGCTGACCTCCTCCCATGCAGTGGGCACAAAAACACCCCAAGCAATTGCCCTGCTCCTTCTGTTTTTTTTTGGCTCTAACTTTTGATAGCATAGAGATAGTTCAACGTGGTTTGTTTCATTGCATTCTGCATGAAAGTACACATTGATTGATATATAACATGATGGTATTCAAAAATACCAAGATTTAAAAATTTTTGGCCAGTAGTGGTGTCACCCCCTCCTTTGCGTGTCACCCGGTGTGGACCGCACCCCGTACACCTCTCTAGCGACGCCACTATCCGCAAACCTCAGGATGACTAAAAATAGCAATTGGAACCCACTTCTGGTTTTCAATCACACTGGCACCTCCCTCCCTCTTCCTGGCTACCATGAAGTGCTTTATAGCACTTTCATGATGGCCATCTCTCTGGCATGGACACAGAGCATGGACAGAATACAGCAGCTTAAAATAAAAAATAAAAAGCTAACTTCTAACATACAAAAGGATAACTCACCAAAAGGGCAGAATTTACATTGCCTGGACTGGTCTTCATCCTACAAAACTATATCTGTCTAAGTAGGTGTCCATCCTGAAGGCATGTGGCGAAGGGGTAGTCTTTATACCTGGATTCCACTCAGCAGCCAATGAGATCATGGAACCATAACAAAGCAAGCCACTTGCTCACAGCATAGCCCTTACAGAATCCACAGCTCCAGTGCATCATCAAGCAATCAAGCTACCCATGGCCAATTGGGCAGGGATGCTGAGAAAAAAATCTGCCACCCAGAGAGCACGCTGGTCCCAGTATCTTCAGATAACATAGTGCTTCTCAGCTCTTGAATGACCTGCTTTCTCACAGCACAGAAACTTCACACAACCAGGGCCAAGACGGCTTCAGGCAGAAGCCTACACTGCTCTTAGACCAGATATACCAATTTCTGTGACCAGCACCCAAATATTAGCCCCTCTTCTTTAAAGCATGCATGCTAACACAGAGACATTCCCACTCCCTTTACCTCCTCCATCTCCACCTCCTTCCTCTTCCTCCTCTGGCCGCTTCCAAAACAGGTGGATGTGGAGGGATGAAGGCAATGGAAGAGTCCTTCTCCGCTCGCAGCAATCTCCATCCCTCCTTGCTTTAGGGGTAGCTGGGCAGTGGAGGAGGGAAGAGGTCATAGTGGTAAAGTGGCATCATCCTTTTCCAATTGTTCTAGGAAAATGGAAGGAAAAGCAGAGAAGAGAGAGCGGCAGGGCCTCGGAGAGGATTTTTATCAGGGTACAAAGTTTCTTTTGGGCCCCTTTGCAAAGGAGGAGGGGTGAAACAGAGTGGAGGAGGGTGGTGATGGGCGAGCAGACTAGGGGCGAAGCAGGGTGGGGGGAGGGTAGAGACAGCTGGAAAAGTCTTTGGAGCCCAGGTCTACCCACCCAGGTGGCATCAGTAGTGCCCCCAGTCATGGTATTGTCCCCAGCATCCCATACGGGCAACAAGTCTGAGTGGATAGGAAAATGTCAGATCCCAGGAAATTTCTGTGCCCCCCCTTTTGGCTCCTGGGCCCCCCTTTTGACACTGGGCCCGGGTACAAATTACCCCCTTTACCCCCCTCTCCTAAGCCCTGGAGAGCAGGATTGCAGCATCCACCCTACCCACTTCTCTGGCAAGCACCATTTTAAAAGAGGCATTCCAGAGAGAGAGAGAGAGAGAGAGGAAACAAAGGTGTGTGTCATTTAAAAGACAAATCCTACTTTGTTTCCCTTTAGAACACTGTTTCCCAACCTGTGATCCATGGACCACAAATGGTCCGTGAGATCCTGAGAAGTGGTCCATGAGGTCTCCAGAAAAAAAATCACCTTTGAACACTTCCCATGTCTCACCAAGCAAGAAATCTCCCATGGACCACCAATGAGGGCAGAGAATGGACTTCCTAAAGCCACAACCACTGAAGTGTCAGCTGTGGCTGTGGGCAGTCCAATCTCCATCCTTTCTGAGAGTCCATGGGGGAGCCCTTGGGAGATGGGCCACCAGAGAGGACTGACCCCCCCCCCAGCAGCATGTGGCCCACAACAATTCCAATTTTTAGCCCAGTGGTCCACGGCTTCCTAAAGATTGGGAACCACTGCTTCAGAATCACTGTCTTTTTCTTAGATCAGAAGTTCTCACACATTTAGCATCGGGACCCACTTTTTAGAATGAGAACCTGTCAGGACCCACCTGAAGTGATATCATGACCAGAAGTGACATCATCAAGCAGGAAAAATTTTAACAATCATAGGTCGCAATCCTACCCACACTTACCCAGGAGTAAGTCCCATTGGCTATCATTGCTAAAAGAATATACATAGTAGCTTGTTAAAAATACAGGTTTGTAACATTTCCCCAGATGCAGTCACATACCATGGTAGCATCAAGTCTAAAAATAAAATATTGAAATGAATGGGGACCCACCTGAAATTGGCTCACGACCCACCTAGTGGGTCCCAACCCACAGTTTGAGAAACACTATCTTAGATCATAACCATTAGCATTTGTCCAATGTTTTCTGAGTGAACCAACAAAACATTTCCCAGGTTATCACCTTGATGCAGGACTTAGAACAACTCTGAGAGGTAAGAACAATTTTCCCATGTTGCAGATAGGGGGGAAGGGGGTTGAGAGAAAGTGACTTACCTAATAAGCTCATGGCAAAGGCTAGAACTGAACTCACAACTTTGAGCCACAGTAGGCCACCTCTAAACAAACGTCTGTTCATTTCTCTGAGGCATTAATTCTGAGTCCATTTTAATTCACAGGCCCTTCCATTGAACAAACTTTGTGTCCCTAATTATACATTTAATAGAAATTCAGAGGCACTATGAATGGGAAGCAAAGAAGATTCTCAGCCCCTGCATTTGGGTTTGAGGTTTTTGTGGGGGGAGGGTTTTTTGGGGGGGGGCATTTGTGTATTTCCATGCCATGCCAATTTCCGCCTTTGTTCCATCTCCCCTTCCATTTAGACATTGTGTTCCTTCTCACTAATAAGCATATTCATGCTTGCTAGTATAATTAGAAAAAATGGGACAGGCAGTTCAGAGCTATTATCGATCCAGCACTTTATTATAAAGTTAGATATGTTTAATTTCTTGTTGTCAGCTTTCATTATGCCAGAAAAATCAATTTGCCACTGTCTCTTTCCCATTATTCAATCTTCTAATGAGCTGGCTTGCAGTCTACTCAAAATCAAATTTTTATGATGAATCATGCAACTCTTGAAGAGCTCACCAACCCAAATAGGCGGTTTGGAAATCTATACTGGGAGGGATGGACAATTGGGGTCCAATTAAAACACTGAGGCCCAAATTCTAACCAACTTTCCAACACTGGTTGCCACATCTCAAAAAGGACATAGCGGAAATGGAACAGGTGCAGAAGAGAATGACCAAAATTATTACTGGGTTGGGGCACCTTCCTTATGAGAAAAGTCTACAGCTTTTGATGCTGTTCAGTCTAGAAAAGAGGCACCTGGGGGGGACAGGACACACGATCGAGACATATAAAATTATGCAGGGGATGGATAGAGTGGCTAGAAGAGCATTCTTTTCCCTCTCCTACAACACCAGAACTAGAGGACATCCACTGAAATTGAGTGTCGGGAGTTAAACAGACAACACAAAATACATGCTGGGTAAAGACCCAGCATGTAATTCATCTGTGGAACTCCTTGCCACAGGATGTGGTGATGGTGTCCGGCCTAGATGCCCTTAAAAGGGAACTGGACTGATTTCTGGAGGCAAACTCCATCACAGGTTACAAGCCATGATTGGTATTTACAGTCTGAGATTAGCTAGTCACTCATCCTAAGGTCCAGGGAGGAATTTTTTGCTGTCATCAGAATTGGCCATGGGTGGCGGTTTTCTTGCCTACCCCAGAATGGCAAGGGAGGGATGGTGTGTTCAGTAGGTTTCATGTTTCAAAAACTGATCACTTGTGTTTAATAAAGTGGCCCATGTTAAACCCAAGCCTCAGGCTGGTGTCTTCACTGGGGGGGGGCATTCGAGGGTAAATAGAATGCCATATGTAGGGGAGGAGCAGCAATTATCTTGTGATGCATTCTGAGGCATCCAGTGGGCGCCTGTGAGATGCAGGAAGCTGGACTAGATGGGCCCTTCATGTTCTTAAAAGCAGCAGCTGAGACCTCTGTAGTTACATGACATTCAGATCCCATCTGAAATGTCATTTTGGCCTTTAAGCCTTGGAAGGGCAGCTAATAAATGTATTGCTGGAAAAAAAAAATAGTAGCAAATACTCTGATCGTTACTGGCCAAGAAGGATCGCCCAGCTTCCACTTATTTACAAATGCTCACAGTCGACTACATCTGTCCTGCCACAGTTGAAGACGAAGCAGAAGGGTTAGCAGGGAAAGAATTAAGCCTCCTATTTTTAATTCTGCATTAAAGAATCCAGCATTGGCCTGGATCCCAAAATGTGCTCGATGAAATATGAATCATGTCATATTCATTTAGTCTTTGCTCTCTGTCACTTGGAGCCATTGTGCTCACGGCACAGACAGAGGTGGCAAAAGATTGGACGGTACCCCTTTAAGACTGCAGGACGAAAGTGTCTTTAAAAATAATAATGCAAACAGCTTGTTAAATGGGAGGAAGCAGAAAAAGGGTGCTTGGAGCCTCCCTTTAGTCTAAGTGGTACAGCCCAGAATCCTACCGCCTCATTCTGTGTCAAGCAAAGAACAGCTCTCCAACAGATAAAGGCCGTCATTTTAATTTTAAATAGAGTGTATTTTGAAATTCTTTTTTTTTTTTAAGTAAGGAAACAAGTGCTCAAAGAAGAGAAGAGATTTAATTATTTCCCTAGGGGAAAACTTAACTGTTGCCTTGGCTGGGATCCAAGGGCAGTGGCGTCACTAGGGTTTGCGTCACCCGGTGCGGGAGGCCAGTGCGTCACCCCCTTGCAGTGGGCAGGGCAACACTCTAGGTGGTGGCCATGGTGATCTACCATTGCCCCGCCCCCACTGGTTTTTTGGCTGTACCTTTAGATAGAATAAAGGTATTTCAACGTAGTTTGTTTCATCACATTCTGCATGAAATTACACATTGATTGATATACAACATGATGGTATTATTCCTCCAAACTCACCCTCACCCTATACAAGGTATAGGATTGTAGCCCTAATGTGGGGCCACAGCCAATGGCCCAATAGTGAGCCACCAGTCAAAAAAGTTTGGGAACCACTGCCCTAGCCAAATAACTCCTCTATCTACCAGCCTTGTAATTGACATTTGATATTGGCAGGCATTCTGTTGGGCTGCCTACCAATATTGATGCAGAATGATAAAAAGCATCATCTTTTTTTAGGAAATAATAAATAAACTCTCTGGAATAGATCCGAAGCACAGCATTGAAAGCCTTAAACCTCCCGTCAAACCCGGTGATAAACCCAGCATGGGAGGAAGGAAGCCGTTCCCCATCACCTTATAGAAACATTTACAGGGCTACACCCCATAACCTGCCTCCCATAAATCAGAGTGCTCATGAAACAAAGCACCACACCATGATTTCAACAGCTTTCTATAGTCCTCAGCTGCACATCCTTGGCACTGCGCATCAATACTCCCGGGGGCATAAAATATTTCAAGCCCACAACTCAAGCAATTGCTCCAAGAACAGTTTTTTGGGAGCGTCCTCTTGTAAGTATTACCTGCTGAAGCTTCCAAAGGGTCCTCGAGCACGATATGGCTGCCATGATTCAAGCTTCCGAAAGCAAGAGGGGTGGACCACAGAGCAAAAGGGGTGACCGCTACAATTAATTGCTTTTAACCATTCTTCTCTGCCTGCCTAGGGCCTTTCGGCAGAGGACAGGTTAGAAGTTAATAACTTCACCACAGGTCTAGCGCTGTGCAAAAGTGTCAGGGAAAATATCTATTTCCAATTGCATTTTCACCAGGATTGGACACAAAAAAAATCCACTCATCTCATTTCTGCAGGTTCAGTGACCTCCCTACATGTCACCCTTGGAAATCCAAGGACAATCAAGCTTACAAAGTCTTAAAACACTCAGCACAGTTTAGGGGGGAAAGAACCACACACAAAAAGATTTTGTGGGTTTTCCTAAGCGGTGATCCGCTGGGTGTGAGCCTGTTACCTGAAAGCCACATCACAGCGCCCTCAGAGCAAGCTGGCCCCATTGTACAAACAACCCACCCCTCTCCCTTCAGTGGTTTTAAATATAATTGATCTTACAGAAGATAAAGCCCTTAAACTGTGGACTTGGGCAACTCAAAACCCATATGACAATATACTACTGATGCATTATGACGTGACAATAATTCTAATGATGGGTAGACGGTCTGGTGGTTGAGCTGAAAGTTATCTGAAGAATGCTAAGCAGGAGTGGTCCTGGTTGAAAGTTGAATGGGACACCGACAAAGCTGTTGTGAGAGGACAGAGCCAGGTGGCTGCATCTTGGTGCCACTCCCCTACACATGGCATTCTGAGGTAGCCTCCTTTTAACACCAGGAGGTTTGCACATACCCATCATGGCTTGTAACCTGTGATGGACTTTTCCTCCAGAAGTCTGCCCAATCCCCTTTGAAAGGCATCTAGGCCACCAGCACATCCTGCAGCAAGGAGTTCCACAGACTAATTACACACTGGATAAAGAAGAAATCATGCTTACAGTGAACTGAGGATGCATTTAGCTTTGGCGTTACCAGTAGGAACAAAAACAAATTAATGGGCTGGGGCGTGCAGGGGGGCAGATCTGTGGATACTGGGGGGGGGGGGCACCTGTAATTAGAAAAGGGTATGCTTTGGAAGGACTTCCATTGCGTGCAGATAGATGGAACATACCATCCTGAAGGTGTCTCTCTTTGCATGGAGACAGGCTGTGTTACAGCAAGTGAGGCCAGAGGCAGGGAGAAATGATAGGGTTGGGGGCAAGCAGGCAGGAAGCACCACTGTTGCCTCATCTCTCACTCCCTTGGGGAGTTTCAAGTAGGGTTGAGCTATAATGCCCCCTTTAAGATGCTGTGAGTCTCATGCCAGAGACCTTGGCAGCTGGGCTCTGTTGCTCTACTCCCTGCACCACCACCATCCAGAGCTATTGGCCTGATCTCTGGTTTGCCTCAGTGCCCCTCCTGAAATGGTCAGAACCGGTATTGCACCTCTTCCCATCCAACCTCAGGAGCCCAGCAGGAGCCCAGCTGGTTCTACAGAACCCTTGCTCCGGTCCAGGGTCCGGTTCCTCAGTCTGAGTAACAGCCATAAAGAGTCTACCTGAGCTCTTCAAGCCAACTCCTTCAGCACCAAAACAAAATGACAGGGAGGGGGGAGAGACTGAACTCCACATAGTGCTTTGAGCGAGCTGGTTATTATTGGTTGGCAACCTTCAGTCTCGAAAGACTATGGTATAAGCCTACAGCACCCGGTATTCCCAGGCGGTCTCCCATCCAAGTACTAACCAGGCCTGACCCTGCTTAGCTTCCAAGATCAGACGAGATCGGGAGATAGTGTTCAGTATAGGGAGATGGTTGGCAACCTTCAGTCTCGAAAGACTCTGGTATAAGCCTACAGCACCCGGTATTCCCAGGCGGTCTCCCATCCAAGTACTAACCAGGCCTGACCCTGCTTACCTTCCGAGATCAGACGAGATCGGGAGATAGTGTTCAGTATAGGGAGATGGTTGGCAACCTTCAGTCTCGAAAGACTATGGTATAAGCCTACAGCACCCGGTATTCCCAGGCGATCTCCCATCCAAGTACTAACCAGGCCTGACGCTGCTTAGCTTCCGAGATCAGACGAGATCGGGCATGGAAAGACTATGGTATAAGCCTACAGCACCCGGTATTCCCAGGCGGTCTCCCATCCAAGTACTAACCAGGCCTGACCCTGCTTAGCTTCCGAGATCAGACAAGATCAGGCAATTGTGTGCATTTCCAGACAGATAGACAGGCAAATATAAAACGATCTGTTCTATATTGATTTTGAGAGGTTCATTTTAGTTACTGATGCTTTGGACAACATGTATTTATTTTGTCAAATCGTAAAGTGGCCTTTCAGCTGGAGATGAACTGAGGGGAGTCTTTTTAAAATCACGGAGCAATAAACTATATAAATTCATTCTTACATTCAGCAAAATCAACAGGCTTTTCCTAGACTGCACCAACTCATGCTGTGTTGGAGGGGGGAGAGGCGGAGAGTGTTGTATGTTTTGAAAGATCCCCCCATTGGGGGCGGAGGACTCTCCCTACCCCAGTGGCATAGCTGCAGGGGGCGGCCTGGTAAGTACTGCAGGCCTCGCAATGCGCCCCCCACTAGCCATCAGTGCCATTCCTGTGACGATGCACAGGCACCCACTGAACCAAACAGCATCTTCTGTGCATTGCCGTTGCTGTCTGGAATGGCTCTGTCAGCGAGTGGGGGGGGGGCCATTTACACAACACATTGCGGTGCCTGCAGTACTTAACGTGCCACGCCCCCACCATAGCTTTGCCACTGCCCAACTTTTGAAAAGTTAGCACATCAGGAAAGAAGGTAAAGAGTCCATTAAGATCCACTTCAATCTTCCGTGAAGATCCATTGTCACCCCAAGAATGGAAAGTGGTGCAGTCCAGGCAAAAGTGGTACAGTCCAGGAAAAGTGGCTTAATTCTGCTGAATGTCTAAACCAGTAGTTCTCAAACTTTTTTAGCAATGAGGCCCACTTTTTAGAATGGCAATTTGTCAGGACCCACCCGAAGTGATGTCATTAGTGGTGTAGTGGTTTGGGAGGTGGACTCAGACCTGGAATATCCAGGTTCAAATCCCCCCTCAGCCACGAAGCTTCCTGGGTGACCTTGGGCCATAAGAACATAAGAACAGCCCCACTGGATCAGGCCATAGGCCCATCTAGTCCAGCTTCCTGTATCTCACAGCGGCCCACCAAATGCCCCAGGGAGCGCACCAGATAACAAGAGACCTGCAAGGCCTCCTGGGAATTGTAGTTAAGAACATAAGAACAGCCCCACTGGACCAGGCCATAGGCCCATCTAGTCCAGCTTCCTGTATCTCACAGCGGCCCACCCAATGCCCCAGGGAGCACACCAGATAACAAGAGACCTGCAAGGCCTCCTGGGAATTGTAGTTAAGAACATAAGAACAGCCCCACTGGACCAGGCCGTAGGCCCATCTAGTCCAGCTTCCTGTATCTCACAGCGGCCCACCAAATGCCCCAGGGAGCACACCAGATAACAAGAGACCTGCAAGGCTTCCTGGGAATTGTAGTTAAGAACATAGGAACAGCCCCACTGGATCAGGCCATAGGCCCATCTAGTCCAGCTTCCTGTATCTCACAGTGGCCCACCAAATGCCCCAGGGAGCACACCAGATAACAAGAGACCTGCAAGGCTTCCTGGGAATTGTAGTTAAGAACATAAGAACAGCCCCACTGGATCAGGCCGTAGGCCCATCTAGTCCAGCTTCCTGTATCTCACAGCGGCCCACCAAATGCCCCAGGGAGCACACCAGACAACAAGAGACCTGCAAGGCTTCCTGGGAATTGTAGTTAAGAACATAAGAACAGCCCCACTGGATCAGGCCGTAGGCCCATCTAGTCCAGCTTCCTGTATCTCACAGCGGCCCACCAAATGCCCCAGGGAGCACACCAGACAACAAGAGACCTGCAAGGCTTCCTGGGAATTGTAGTTAAGAACATAAGAACAGCCCCACTGGATCAGGCCATAGGCCCATCTAGTCCAGCTTCCTGTATCTCACAGCGGCCCACCAAATGCCCCAGGGAGCACACCAGACAACAAGAGACCTGCAAGGCCTCCTGGGAATTGTAGTTAAGAACATAAGAACAGCCCCACTGGATCAGGCCGTAGGCCCACCTAGTCCAGCTTCCTGTATCTCACAGTGGCCCACTTCAGACATGTTCATTCCTTGAGACCTGACAGCACCTTAATTGCCCCCCTGCGCACCCATTGTCACCCTCTCCTGAGAAAAATCACCTTCCCCTAAGACTACTAACCTCATTTAATTTCTCACTTTCTCTTTCTCACAAGGCCAGTCACTTTCTCTCAACCTCGCCTACCTCACAGGGTTGTTGTGAGGACAAAAGGAGGGGAGCAGCGGCGTACACTGCCCTCTGGAGGAAGGGCAGTATAAAAATGTAATAAATACAGCACAGCCATTTTCAACCACTGGTGTGCCGCAAATGGTCTGCAGGTGTGCCACGGAAGCTTGAGGGAGGGTTCCGTATTAGTAGGTCTATTAGTAGGTCCATTGGGGGATGTGAGCCCCCCACCAACAGCATGGTGTGCCTTGTCAATTGTCAAAAAACCAATGGGGTGCCTTGACAATTTTAGCACTTTGTCAGTGTGCTGTGAAATGAGGAAGGTTGAAAATCACGGGTCCAGCATCACGTCTATGAAAAACCACATGCACATTGAAATGAACGGGGACCCACTTGAAAATGGCACACGACCCACTTAGTGGGTCCCAACCCAATGAGAAACACTAGTCTAAACCATCAGCGTTCGGAACTATGACTTCTCAACCCCCCCCTTCAGCAATGGAGGGGATACTTCATGAAAAAGTCGGTCTTTTTTGGCTGTGTTCGTGTTATTTTCAATTTCCAGATTTTTTTTTTTAAGCGAAGTGTTCATTGAGGTGGTAAATTAAAAAGATCCTGAATTTATTGCCTCCAGGTTCATTGGCTGTGTTTTCCAACTCCATCCCAGGCTAGTGCCAAGAAGAATAACTTGTTCTACATATATACATTACCATCGTTCTTTTCTAATGATTGCAGTATGAATGAGCGCAGAAGTACTGCTGGGTCATCTTCCATTAACAAAGGATTGCATGGGGAAAATAAAAAGACCATCACTCCGAGGCAATGACTGCACAGGAACTTTTTAAAAAAACTATTTTCCTAATTCCTGAGGGTTGGACAAATAACTGATTATTTAAAACTTGTTTACTCAGGTTTAACAAATAGGAGTTTTATGCATATCTATTATACTTCAACAAATCCCATGTTTAATAATTAGTTGCTGTTTACTTAGCATGCTGTCCAATAACTGTCTAATTAAATATGGATTTGCAAATCTTAATTTAAACCAAAACCAATACTGACAGTCTTACCAAGCATTTTTCTGTCTCAGTGTCAATTTTGCTCCCTTCTGTAATACTGCCTTGTTTGTTTCCAAAGATTTTTTGAAAAAGAGGATCTAATTACAGCCGAGATGCGTTTGCTCCCCGAAATTGTCCTTGGTGCATGTTGAGATTGAGTCTTCTCTAGGCACGGTCTTCAACACTCAATGACACATTGAATATTCTCCAAATATTTTATACCTGGGTTTGACACTGATAAGTGAGTTTAATATTTGAATCTTTTAGAGCAGTGTTTCTCAAACTGTGGGTCACGAGCCAATTTCAGGTGGGTCCCCCCCCATTCATTTCCATGTGTATTTGATTTTTAATATATTAGGTTTTAATGAAGCAGCTGACAAGCCTAGCTGAGTGATTCCACCTGCTCTTGGTGTGAGCAAGAAGCGTCTTGGCTGCCCTCCATGTGAGAGATGGAGCTGCTTGTCAGCCTGCGTGGGAGAACTGGAGGCCAGAAGTGAGACCAAACCAGGAAGATCCATTCTGAACTGTGGTTGGTTCTTGAAAGAGAGAACCTCTATGATTGTAAAAATCCCCTTGAGGGATTTAGAAACGCCTGTCCATGTAAGCCACCTTGAATAAAGTCAGAGGAATAATCCGATGACCAGAAAGGCGGTATATAAATACCTAGTTGTTGTTGTTGTTGTTGTTGTTGTTGTTGTTGTTGTTGTTAGACTGCATTTGGGGAAATGTTACAGATCTGCATTTTTAACAGACATACTATGTCTATGCTTTTAACAATGATCATCAATGGGGTTTACTCCCAGGTAAGAGTTGATACGATTTCAGCTTTTGGGATGAATTTTTGGGGGAGGGAATTTTTTTCCAAGCAACTGCTTGGGAGGGTTCGGAGGGTTGCTCTTTACATTTTTAAACTTATTGTAAACTTTTGATGTACTTACTTAGATTTGATTTTGTCATATAAAATTGAGTAGATTGAGAGGTTTCAGAGGGCAAAGGGGAGTTCCTGGCTGATGCATTTGCCAAAGCAGAGAGAGAGAGAGTTTCGGAGACTGGCACCAGGTCACTGAGCCAGTGAGTCACAAGAGCAGGGAAAACAAGATAGCCGGTGTGATCCTTCCCAGCTCCGCACTGAGAAGTGGGGCATTGCAGGGTTGAAAGAAGGCACAGCCTGTGAAGTTACACTAGGAGCCTTCTAATGGCATTTGGCTCTCATCCTCCGACAGGTTTCTCCAGCAATTAAAATTAATGACAGGATAAAACCTGGAAGGAGGAAAGGTAAAGGAAAGAAATCTCAAGGACAAAGAGGTGCTAGATTAATGGGGTCCAACACATGCCCCCCAGCAGAAATCCTCTCTCACCAGCAGCCCTGCTTCCCAATGCAGAAACCACCACCAAATAAGCTATAGGGCTGCAAGTGATCATTTCTGTGCCTGGGGCTGCTCCCAATTTGAGACCTCCCCCAGGAACTAGCACTGGGGCAGCTCAAGGAGGGATGCGAGCCTTTCAGGAGACTGCCGCTAAGGGCCAACGTTCTCACTGTTACTACAGACCTAACAGCCTTTCGGGGGGGGGGGTGGCTTTTGTTGTTGTTGCAGTCGTTAAAAAATTGCAAGTCAGAACACTATCTCAAGTTATCTCAAGCAATTTAGTTTTCAACTAGCCAGATATTCAGAACCTGACCTGCAGGATGGGACCCACCTTCAAGAACTGGGTGGGCAAGAGGAGTGGGCAAGGGAGCAGCCGTGATTGGGCTGGGGTGGTGTCGTCTGCCCCCTTCCTTTCTTTCCAGGCCAACTGGCAAGAGAGGAGGGTTAGGGAGTGGCAGGACAGGGGTAGGGGGTACTCCTTTTTGAAAGGCCAGGAGAGACAATGAGGAAGCAAAGAGAGCTGCAGTGAGGACAGCAGGTAGATAGAAAGGAGGCTGGGGGGGACGACCCACTAACAGTTGCGGGTTTTGACCAAAGTACTCCTTGTCAGGAATATGTACAGTTTAGGCCTAGCAGCATGTGGAGCCTGAACCAAAGTAAACCAGTAACAGAGAAGTGGCTTGCAGTTCCTAGCTGCAAGGATGCGAGTAACAACAGCCAATGGAATTAACAACTCAATGGAAGGTGATGATGTAGCACCTGTGCAGACAGAAAGGCGCCCATCAAGGATGGAATGCAGCTGTGGACCTCCAATGGGGAGGGCAAGAACTAAGAGGGCCCCACTTCCGGAAGGTTCTGTCCCCAAGAGTTTCTGATTGGACAGTTTAAACAAGTAGAGTCACCTGCATCCTGAGAAGTACGAGTATAAGAACTCGTATAAGAACTAAGCCCAAGGGGTATGTGGGAGTCTTTGTCTGTTTGGTGGAAAAGGTTGTGGGTTCAACATCCTGCAGGTGGAGAGCCTGGTCCACCAGGGACATGTGGCCTCAGAGGTAACCTGGAGCTGAAAGATCTACAAAAGAAAGCTGACCCAGGTGAGAGTTAGGGAATAACAGAGATAGCCAGTTAGCTTTGTTATTTTAATGCTGAGATGTTTCCTAGAAGTTTTATGCCTCTAGCATTTGCTGCCTTTTGTAACTTTATGTAACCCTATGTACTTAATAAAGTAAAAATCCCTTTACTAAGTTGTTTCATTGTCTATTGGGGACAAAGGTTCGGAATCCTGCCTAGCCGTTCAGCGAGTTACCAAATACTCATTGAGGACTAGTAACTTGAGGACTGAGGCTTTAATTAAAGAAAGTGCTCAGTGCCTGCAAGGGATAAAATTAAGCCTAGAGGGTCTCAGTGTCCCTGGACTGAGACACTGGCACATACAGGATAGTGGCAGTACTACCAAACAGGGGTCCTTGAGGGCTCTAGGGTTCGAGAACCAAGAACTCTGAGCACCCCAAAACCCCAAGAGTGTATTACACTCCTGAAAAACCAACATCTGCAGTGGACCTGACCTCCTCCCTGCCCTGGCTACTGCTCAAACAGTATAGGCCAGAACCTCAAAGTGAAGTGGCAGAGCAGGACTGTAAGACCCCCACTTCAGGGTTTCCATCCACCTGCTGACGGAAGACTGTGATCTGTGGGTCTACTCTGTGGGTCAATTCTAATCCACCTCCTGCCTGCCCCTGCTTTGGAAGTAGCCAAATTCAACCCAGGAACTGCAACAGAACTCCTTGAATGTGGATCAAGGGGCTGGCTTGCCCATGAGGCCAACTGAGATGGTTGTCTCAGGTCACAAAAGAGCAAGGGGCTCACTCCTTCCACCCAGTGGCATAGTTAGAGGGGGTGCAAAGCACCCAATTTTGCAGGTAGCCTCTCTGCAGTGTGCAAGTGGCCACTCTGAGCCATTCAGGATAGTGGGTGCAAAACAGGGGTGTATTGGCTTGCACATCACAGTGAGGCTCCCTGCAAAACTTGGTGCTCTGCACCCCCTCTAGTTACATCACTATTTCCACCATCACAGTATATGAAAAGGAAGGAGCAGAAGAGGACACTCCAGCCCACCACAGTTCTCTCCTCTGGGTAGTAGGCTGATCCATGATTGACAGGTGCCCAAGCCCCCTGGGCTGCCTCTGGATAGTATTAAATTAATCTCCAGACGGAATGAGAGATCAACAATATGCATAGCACAGATTTTTTTTTCCCTACGATTGTTATTTATAATACCATTTTCAACCAAGTTCTCAAAGCAGATCACATAAATTAAAAAAAAAAGAATTTCCTGTCTCAAAGACAGCCACCTGGACAGGTGGGAAACAGCCACCTGAAGACCCTACTCTGCTGGGCTGGATAGGGATGGTTAAATATCAGATATTAAACCAGGGGATATTTAACCAAGGATGGTTAAATATCAGATATGGATAGGGATATGTGATAGGATAATATGGATAGGGATGGTTAAATATCTCCCCTTGTTAAATATCAGAGAACTGCTACTTAAGAGGTGTCTTACTGCCCACTCTGCAGGGGCTAAAACAGTAGCCATGCTTGAACAAATTTCCCTCTCCATCACCTTCCAGGCCGATAGGAAGAGCTGGAGCGATGAGCCAGGGGCACGTACTACAATTTGTACAGAAGTAAGGTCTGTCATCCAAGACAGAGGGCCTCATCCTATCCAACTTTCCAGCACCGGTGCAGCCGCAATGCAGCCCCAGGGCCAGGGAACAAATGTCCCCATACCTTGAGGTATGTGAAATGTCTGTGAAAGCCTCCCCACCAAAGGATGGCGTACGCAACTCATTGGCACAGCTGCACCAGCACTGGAAAATTGGATAGGTTTGGGCCCCGGAGACCTCCAAACCGCAATACTTTGATACTGAAAATCAGAGATCTGGCAGTCTCATTGGACAGCCTGAGATGGTCCTTGAGAGTAAAGTAAAACAGGTAGGCAAGCATTTTTGCAGAGTGTTTTTAATAAAAAAAAAAAAAATCACCAAAAGGGGGAATCACTTTTAATGAAAACGTTTGTAGAAAAGCACAGCCGTGGGTGGCGGTTTGACTCAGCTGTGAAATTCACAAAAGCACTTGAGAAAATAAATACACCTGGATGCTATTCAAGAGTGGTACTTTTTATTATTACTATTATTATTACGACTGTTTCACTCCATTATCTTAGACCTACAGCTGTCAGTTACGCCCATCTATAGAACTGAAGATAATACGGCAAAATGGGACAAATCCAACTCCCCGATCTGCAAGTCGGTCCACGCACAGACTTATCCCGCAGTTACCGTTTGCCATCACATCACTTGGCACTGCTAAGGAATGCTTTTGCATTACAATGGCCAGAAACAGTTGCCTGTGTATGTCTGGGGGCGGCCAATCATAGAGTTGGAAGGTACCTAAAAGGTCATCTAGTCCAACCCCTTGCCTGTAGCCAAAAATCCTTTACTCAGTGTGTGGTTGGTCTGTGGAACTCCTTGCCACAGGATGTGGTGCTGGCGTCTAGCCTAGACGCCTTTAAAAGGGGATTGGACAAGTTTCTGGAGGGAAAATCCATTATGGGGTACAAGCCATGATGTGCATGCGCAACCTCCTGATTTTAGAAATGGATTATGTCAGAATGCCAGATGCAAGGGAGGGCACCAGGATGAGGTCTCTTGTTATCTGGTGTGCTCCCTGGGGCATTTGGTGGGCCGCTGTGAGATACAGGAAGCTGGACTAGATGGGCCTGTGGCCTGATCCAGTGGGGCTGTTCCTATGTTCCTATCCTCCTGGAGCATCTCCAACAGGTACTTGTTGAGCCTCTGCTTGAAGCCCTCCAGTGAGGGAGAGTCCAACACTTCCCTCGGCAATCTGTTCCACTGCCGAACCACCATGATGGTCAGGAATTTTTTCCTGATGTCTAATTGGAATTTCTTCTCTTGCGGTTCGTACCTGCTGGATCTAGTTCTGCTTTCAGAGGTAGTTGAGACAGTGGCGTCACGAGGGTTTGTGTCACCCAGCGCAGGAGGCCAGCATGTCACCGCCATGATGGACCTCCCCCCGTGCAGTGGGTGGGACCACACCCTGGGAGGTGAGCGTAGTGATGCGGCATTGCCCTACCTACCCCAGTGATTTTGTGACTATAACTTTAGATAGAATCGAGATATTTCAATGTGGTTTGTTTCATTGCATTCCAAATGAAATTGCGCATCAAATAATATATAACAAGATGGTATTATTCAAAAATACTAAGATCAAAAAAAATTTGGCTAGCAGTAGTGTCAGCGCCCCCCCTCCGTGCATGTCACTCGATGCAACCCACACCCCTGGCACCCCCCACACACCCCCAGCAACGCCACTGAGTTGAGAAAAATTTGTCCCTCCTTCCATATGACAGCCCTTCAGGTGTTTGAAGAGCACTATCACATCCCTTCTCAGCCTTCTCTTTTCTAGGCTGAACATACCAAGTTCCCTCAATCTTTCCTCCTAGGGTGAGGAAGGGGGGAAGATAGGGAAGGGTTCGGGCCCGAGAGGGAAACAGAGATGGCAGCAGAGGCCACCGTTGTATCATATTCCCCTCCCATACCTGAAAACCCTGCACAAGTCAACTCAGATCTGTGCTAGCATCAGTCGCTGGTCCTGATCCAATTAGACCACTGGTTCCTAACCTGCGGTCCGAGGACCATGGACTGAGAAGTGGTCCATGATCTCAGAAAAAAAAAAAAAAGATCACTTCCAGCATCTTGCCATGCAAGCAATCTTCCACGGACCACCAATGAGGGAGGAGAACGGACTGTCCACAGCCACTGTGTCAGCTGTTCTCTCTGACAGTCTGTGATGGAGACAGACCACCAGAGAGGACAGAAACCAGATCACCCACAGCTGCACTATGGTTCACGACATTTCCAATTTTTGCCTCAGTGGTCCGTAGGCTCATAAAGGTTGAGAACCACTGAATTAGACCCATAGTGGTTGCTGGGGCTAACCATGAGGTAAGGGAAAAAATGTTCCCTTACCTTGAGGAGACCTTTAGCTCCCTCGGTGTCCCTCGGATACCGCAGGGTTGCCTGCCTGTGAAAGCAGAATTCAAATCCGCAAAAGCACATGCTACAATAGCCTAGTCCAATGTTTCTCAAACTGTGGGTCGGAACTCACTAGGTTGGCCACAAGCCAATGTCAGGTGGGTCCCCATTCATTTCAATATTTTATTTTTAACATATTAGACTTGATACTCCCATGATCTGCGACTGCATTTGGGGAAATGTTACAGACCCATACTTTTAACAGGCTAATATGTATAATCTTTTAACAATGATAGTCAATGGCACTTACTCCTGGGTAAGCATGGGTAGGATTGCCACCTAGGATTGTTGAAAATGTTCCTGCTTGATGATGTCACTTCTGGTCATGACATCACTTCCGGTGGGTCCTGACAGATTCTCATTCTAAAAAGTGGGTCCCTGTGCTAAATGTATGAGAACCACTGGCCTACTCTTTAACGAACAAGACTCTTCAAAGGACGCATAATCAGAAAAGAGAGGTGACTTCTTTTTTTTAAAAAAAAAAGGCACATGTCAAGAGATGCTGGTGAACATGGTGGACAGAAGTGTGGACAAGAATTTGGGAGTTTAAATAAAGGCAAGAAGTGAAATCAGACGCGCCACTGAGATTCTTGATCTGTGCAGCTCACGATGCTGACACTTTCTAAAGAATTAATGCCCATCGATTTATCCTTCTGTATTGAGTCACACGCACCCATCAGGAGCTATTTTGGAATGAGAAACTGGAGTGGATGGGCAAAGCAAGGCAGATGTTATTGAGCTTCCATGAACTAAGCGGAGCCCCAAATGTAATGCAATCCAAGATGTTGTAGATTGGAGTTCAAACGAAAATGCTAGGATATATTGGTTTTTCATAACGCAGGCTCCGAGGGACTCTGACGTGACATGAATAAAAGAAGGGAATCAGGAAAGGTGACATACCTGGCTTGCAACTGGTAGATTCTGGTTAATCTTGATTGACGTTTACAGAAATCTTCTGGAATAATCCTGTAACTCACTCTCCTTACTTTACAAGGGATGATCCAGCTAGGACCGGCCCATTCATCAGACCAACTGAGGCGGTCGCCTCAGGCATCAGTTTGGAGGAGGGCACCCACCTCCTTCAACCTACACACCTCCATCGCTCCTCCTCTTTCCTCTCCCCAGATTGGGAAAGAAAGAAGTAGTGTGGGAGAGAGGAGAATGATGAAGTACAGCATCTCTGACCTGCCTTACCTCCACATTTCCTCTTCATTCCCCTGTTCCAGGCCAGGGAGTGGGAGGACCAAAGACTTGCACATGGTAAGTGGGGACAGCGTTTGGTGCATCTCATCAAGAACTGGAAGATCTTGCTCCAGCCTGGGATCCAGGTGCACACACAGCTTGGCGCTTCCTAAACTTTTCATATCCAGGGCGGTTTTGGAGTTTTGTATTGGAGACACACTTGACTGATGCGCAAGAAGGTGCAGGTCTCTTTCCTCCATCAGTCCGCAGAAGAACAGGGAGGCATTTTCTGTGCAAAAGGGACATAAGTGTGTCTCTTCTCATTCAAGGCTCAGGGATGAAGCCAGGCTTTCTGGGCTGCTTCTGGAACAAGTCATGAGGATAGCACTACCAAAGTGGGTGCTGTAGGCTTATACCATAGTCTCTCGAGACTGAAGGTTGCCAACCACCAGTATGGGCAGGGAAGATCCTCCCCTCTATGACATTAGAGTGGTGAACATAGCAAACCAGTCCAGTATTAAGATCTTCTGCAGGGGCACTGTCTGAAGAACAGTTTTGTTCATTGCTTGAGATGCACCTCAACTCCTCTCACAGGGCGTAGAGAACCTTTCAGCACAGAAGGCATGCTTTCTACCACGGAGCAACATAACCCCTCTCCTATCACTGCTCTAGCCCGGAAACTTTCAAAGAAGCCTTTGCTTCCTTGAATTCATTTTCATTTTGCTGTGTTGTGATCAAACTCAGTCTGTGGAAGTAGACCATACATTCCCATGTTGCTTAAGCAAGTCGCCCTTGCAGACAGGTTGACAATCTGCCGGCATCAAATTAACACTGCAGGGCCTGAGTTATAGACAACATTGTCATGGGTTTTGATTTGTTTTTGGTGGAAATGCAAGCATAAAGAGACACTTCCAGGTGCAGTGACAACATCCCTCACACTTAATTCAGGAGGGAAACGGTCTCCGAACCACCAGAAAAACAATGGCAATAAATCCTTTTCATTCCGCTCTTGGCTTTGCCACGAAGTGTTTGCAGTCAGAGGTTTTGTTTTCGTGTGTACTTCTTAAGGGGGAAAACAGAGATGGGAGTGGAAGAGGAGGGGCAGTGGGTCGGAAAATCGGTGTACTGGGGTGCAACTGATGTCTAACAATCCAGTTCTATTTATTTACACCTGTCAGTGGCACATGTGAAAAGAGTCACACTGACACATAAACTGAGCTGTTTATAAAGTTATCCATGTATTGGTGAAATCCAGAATAGATTTAATACAGCGTACTGGGATATGCTTTAAGTAGGGCTGCCCTTCAAGACAGCTCAAGACCTTCAGCTGGCCCAAAAAGCCAACAGAGACAAGGCAATTGAGCACAGAACATCCATTTTACACCAGCTACATTAGCTACTATTTTGCTCTTGGGTTCAATTCAAGGGGCTGGTTATCACCTTTAAAATTCTTTATGGTCTAGAGCAGGGGTGTCCAAAGTTTTTGGCAGGAGGGCCACATCATCTCTCTGATACTGTGTCAGGGGCCAGGGGGAAAAAAGAATTAATTTACATTTAAAATTTGAATAAATTTACATAAGTTTACATAAATGAATAAAGATGAACTTCTATGAAGGAATGAAGGTCTTGCAATAGCTCAAGGCCTATAAAAGGCCTTGCACAAAGCAAGGCTGGCCTTTCCTTTGCTGCCTCTGCTGCATCACAGACATGAAACAGCAAGCAGAGGAGGGAGCCTTCATCCCACAACTCACGCAAGAGGTCAAACAGTCGCCCTCACACTGAGAGCAATTGCATCAGGCCAGTGTGGGCTCCAACAAATCTCTGGAGGGCCAGAGGCTCATTGGAGACTGGGGGCTCCCTGAGGGCCACATTGAGAGGCCTCAAGGTGGCAAACCCCGGCCCTGGGGCCACTTGCGGCCCTCCAGGACTCCCAATCCGGCCCTCAGGGACCCCCAGTCTCCAATGAACCTCTGGCCCTCCGGAGACTTGCTGGAGCCCAAGCTGGCCTGATGCAACTGCTTTCAGAATGACAGCCAACTGTTTGACCTCTTGCTTGAGCTGAGGGCTCCCTCCACTTGCTGTTTGCTGTTTCACATCTGTGATGCAGCAGCGGCAGCAAAGGAAAGGCTAGCCTTGCTTTGTGCAAGGCCTTTTATAGGCCTTGAGCTATTACAAGACCTTCATTCATTCATATAAGTTCCATCTCTAATATATACATTTATGTAAATATATTCAAATTTGAAATGTATATTAATTCTTTTTTTCCCATCCCCCGACACAGTGTCAGAGAGATGATGTGGCCCTCCTGCCAAAAAGTTTGGACACCCCTGGACTAGACCAGTGGTTCTCACACATTTAGCACCGGGACCCACTTTTTAGAATGAGAATCTGTCAGGACCCACCAGAAGTGATGTCATGACCAGAAGTGACATCATCAAGCAGGAAAATTTTTCACAATCCTGGGCTGCAATCCTACCCACACTTGCCCAGGAGTAAGTCCCATTGACTATCACTGTTAAAAGAATATACATATTAGCTTGTTAAACGTGTAGGTCTGTAACATTTCCCCAAATGCCATGGTACCAACAAGTCTAATATATTGAAAATAAAATATTGAAATGAATGGGGACCCACCTAGGGGTCCCAACTCTAGCACAGTATTTCTCAACCTTTGTTCCCCAATGTGCCACTTCTCTTGGTCTATCTCAGCAATGCTTAATTTTTGTCCCTTGATGCACCACTTTGCGTGGTCCACATATTGGAAGTACCACCAGAAGGGTGATGATGCCATCACCAGTTACTTCCAGACTGGGAGGCCAGACATATCAGTAAGAGGCTCAGGGAGGGCTTTTTCAAGCATGAGAAAAGCGCATACTAGAGCTCTCTCCATCAAGCTGAGCCTCCTATCACTGGTTGTCATGTTGTGTTGCTGGTCTCGCTGCCAAGTGGGGAGTGGAGTTCTGGAGGTTCCACATGTACCATCAGATACCACCTCAAGTATCACCAGTGGTACAAGTACCACTGGTTCAGAAACACTGGTCAATCTTAAGTACCACCAATATTGGCTGTGGTGTAGCTACTGCTTCTGCTTCCTAGGGTCAAAGAAGATTTTGTAGCCCCCCCCCCCCACAATGAAATTAAATTTAATTAAGTAAATAAATAAAAATGTGCCCCTTATTGGTTAGAGCCACTGTGCTAGGGTGAAAAGGGACAGTTATTCTCCCCCTGCTAAATATAAGAGAAGCACCACTTTAAAAAGTTCCTCTTTACCCAGTTAGCAGGGGTAATGGTACTATAATACATGGAAATGAGAGCTGACTCATATTAACACCTTAACACAGTGCTTCTCAAACTCTCCTGGAGTTCGAGAACCGCTCTAAATGTTTGCAACAGCAGGGAACGGAGGTGACGTGATCCCCAGGGGCTTTTTTCAACCTTACTTGTGTCTCTGCTGGCTTCCCTGGGGTGCGGAGAGCCCCGTGGAGCCTTCTGCAGGACTCCCTGCAGCTTGGAAAAAGTAAAAAAAAGCTAACGCGACCCACTTTCAGGTTAAGAACATAAGAACAGCCCCACTGGATCAGGCCATAGGCCCATCTAGTCCAGCTTCCTGTATCTCACAGCGGCCCACCAAATGCCCCAGGGAGCACACCAGATAACAAGAGACCTGCAAGGCCTCCTGGGAATTGTAGTTAAGAACATAAGAACAGTCCCACTGGATCAGGCCATAGGCCCATCTAGTCCAGCTTCCTGTATCTCACAGCGGCCCACCAAATGCACCAGGGAGCACACCTGATAACAAGAGACCTGCAAGGCCTCCTGGGAATTGTAGTTAAGAACATAAGAACAGCCCCACTGGACCAGGCCAAAGGCCCATCTAGTCCAGCTTCCTGTATCTCGCAGCGGCCCACCAAATGCCCCAGGGAGCACGCCAGATAACAAGAGACCTGCATCCTGGTGCCCTCCCTTGCATCTGACATAATAGCCCATTTCTAAAAGCAGGAGGCTGCACATGCACATCATGGCTTGTAAACCGTAATGGATTTTTCCTCCAGAAACTTGTCCAATCCCCTTTTAAAGGCATCCAGGCCAGATGCCGTCACCACATCCTGCTGCAAGGAGTTCCACAGACCAACCACACGCTGAGTAGAGAAATATTTTCTTTTGTCTGTCCTAACTCTCCCAACACTCAATTTTCGTGGATGTCCCCTGGTTACGGTGTTAAGTGACAGGGAAAAATTTTGTATGTCTCAATCATGTCCCCCCTCAGGCATCTCATTTCTAGGCTGAAGAGACCCAAATGCCGTAGCCTTTACTCATAAGGAAGGTGCCCCAGCCCAGTAATCATCTTAGTCGCTCTCTTTTCCATTTCCACTATGTCTTTTTGAGATGTGGCAACCAGAACTGGACACAATACTCCAGGTGTGGCCTTACCATCGATTTGTACAACGGCATTATAATATTAGCCGTTTTGTTCTCAATACCTTTTCTAATGATCCTAAGCATAGAATTGGTCTTCTTCACTGCCGCCGCACATTGGGTCGACACTTTCATTGACCTGTCCACCACCACCCCAAGATCTCTCTCCTGATCTGTCACAGACACCTCAGAACTCATTAGCCTATATGTGGAGTTTTGATTTCTTGCCCCAATGTACATGACTTTACACTTACTTACATTGAAACGCATATACCATTTTGCTGCCCAGTCTCCCAGTTTGGAGAGATCCTTCTGGAGCTCCTCACAATCACGTCTGGTCTTTACCACTCGGGAAAGTTTGGTGTCGTCTGCAAACTTAGCCACCTCACTGCTCAACCCTGTCTCCAGGTCATTTATGAAGAGTTGTGAAGAGTTATGAAGGTTGTGATGTGAATACAATACAATGTATACAATAGTTCACAGTTCCTGCTACAGTGGGTGTGGATGCATGGATGGATGGATGGATGATAGATGATAGATAGATCCATGCTTATTTTTCTTCAGTTGTGAAGATAAAAGTTGTGTCAGCTGCTTTAGAAGCCTGTGGCCAGAAACTGTCGTGCCAATTTTATAAACAAACAAAGCATGTACCATTAAAAAAAACAAAACCATTTCACCTTTTTCTCTCCAGAGTGAAACGTTAAAATGACAGGGACTGAGAAATGCAGGCTTTGAAAAGTCTGTATGGCCGGACACCATGGGTGGGAATCCACAGAAAATCGTTTCCAGCAGGGGATAAACTGATTCATCATTTTGCTCAAACCTGACAAATGATGCCCCCATCAAATTTCTCCATGCTTCTCCTTGAGCTCTTTTTTTGCTTTTTTTTTGGGAGGGGGGGGTAACAAACCCGTTGCTTCTTACCCACCCCCCTCATTTCATACCTGTGGTATTCCTCCTTTCCCTTAAGAACAGCAGGGGAGAACTTCAAAGGATGGCACATATTCCACAGCAAGGATTACTTCTTGTCGGCTCTCTCACCCGTAATTCTTACTACTCCTCGCTCCTCCATTAACTACACTTCTTCTCCCTCCTCCACTTGCATTCAACCCTCATTCATCATCTCCAGATGAAAGACAGCCAGCTCCCCACAACCCTGCACTCCACTGCTGCCAACTCCCAGGCTTCTTGTTCAGAAGCTGAACACTTCCCTCCTGTGAAGCAGAAGAGCGTGTGCTTGATGGCACTTTGGTATTCATGCATGCGCCCTTTATGCACCTGGGCATGAGAGTTAAGATGCATCTGTGCCCCCACTTAGAGATACACAGCCCAATCCTGAGCTGCCCATTGCACCAGGACTGCCACGGCATCCTGTGCGCAGAAGAGCACCTTTGGGGAAGATAAGTAGTCCCACAATGGGGCTACTCGATTCTGTAGCAACCCACCTGTTTCTCATTATCTGTGGGCTTGTTATCTGCTAATACTGTGACAGCGCAAGCTGCAAGTTGTGGATTGGGCAGGAGGTCTGGTCTAGAGGGTAGAGCCTCCGTCTGCCTGAAGATAACATCCACAAGGTCGCCAGTTCGAGGCCACCGGCACCGTGCGACCTTGGAGCAGCTGACAAGCTGAAGCCAGCAATTCCATCTGCTCTGAGCGTGGGAGGATGGAGGCCAGAATGTGAAGCCAGATCGGAATGAAACACCTTGAATGTAGTCATTCTTGAAAGAAAGAACCTTCTTTGAAATTGTAAAAATCCCTATTTAATAGGGATTTAATAAAGCCTGCCTATGTAAACCGCCTTGAATAAAGTCTTGAATAAAGACCAAGAAAGGCGGTATATAAATACCTGTTATTATTATTATTATTTTTTTTTTTTTTCCCCACATTAAACGGGCACTGGTATTGGCCCATGAGGAATCGTCAGACACATTTGTGTCCACTACCAGTCTTGCCCCACCATCTTGGGCACCGCCTCAGGGACTCCAGCTGAACCTTCAGAATCCTGGCAATGATGAGAGGTCACTGGAAGGTACCTGAGGGCTGCTCTGGGGCTGGGGCAAGCCCAGAGAAGGAGCCAAGAGACAGGTGGAGAAGGTTGATGAGTGAAGCAAACCCCTCTCCCCTGCTGAACCCTGAGGCCTTGTTGTTGGGCCAGCAACCTTCAACGAGTCAAGGGATCGCCAGCACTGAGGAGGAAACATCAGATGTTGGAGATATTGATGAGCCCTTGCTCTCACCCAGCCCCATAGATTTCAAGTTAAGATTCAGGTTCATTAAGTTCATAGAGTGTATGGGGAAGGGGGTCCCCTAGAAACTAACTCCATTTTGCCATAGGTTCAATGATTCGGTATCCACTAATTCAATACCCACTAGGTTTTCCAACAACCTAACCCTAGCAGACAACGAGAACTGACTTAACAAGTACAGTCTTTCCCCTCCAAAACTGCAAACTCGGTTTCCACGGTTTCAGGTACCCACGGTTCACAAATTCCCCCATCATGCTCATCTCAGCTATTTTGTTTGCCTGTTTGCAGCCCTCCATCCTGATTCTTCTTCTCACCTGCTTGTTAGTGCTCACAAACAGCATGAAGAGGAAGCAGTTTGGAGGGCTTGTGTGGTGCAACAGATTCGCTGCTATCCTCAGTTTAGGGTATCTGTGGTAGCAGCAGGAATGTATCCCCTGCAGATAGGAGGAGATGACTGTAATTGAGACTTGGCTGGAGCTGGACACCTCAGGCCTGGTGGGGATGCCACTGGTCCAGGGAGGCTGTCACAAGGCAATACAGCAAGTATTTTAATGGCCACAGGGAACAAGAGAGAAAAGTGCAACAACTCCAGAGAAGATCTCCTTTTTCTTGCAGTTGACCTAGTAAATCACTCAGTGCCTCGAGCCAGTCATACCTACACGTGATGTTGCCGTGTACCGAGTCTGATCCTGGGTCTGTCTAGCTCCGTGCCGTTGGCTCAGGATGTCAGCAGGTCCGGGACCAATGCCATGTGGAGCCAGGAACCCCAGAGACGAATAAGTTGTGTTGGTGACTGGTCCAGGCCGGTATTTGGAGTTTCCTGGCCTGGCCACAGACTCAGAGTCCATTCCAGGACTTTGATTGGGCTGAAGGGTCCGGGAGGATTTTACAAAGGAAGGGACAGATGCCTGTCTGTGGCCATCTGCAGAGATACAACCTCAGCAAGAAATTCTGCATTCCGGGAAGCTCCTTCTGCTGACTGACCTTGTCTCGTTTCCAGGAGTTCCTGGGCAATCCACACCTCCTCTGTTGCCCCAGATCTCTTTCCCAATGTCCACACCGCTTTGGGTGCCTTGGGGCACGAAGAGGTGATTTGCAAATGGAGCCTCACTCCCTCTGCCCCCAGGAAATATTCTAGGCTCCCTGGAACAGGGAGGAAGGGAGCAAGGCTTGGATACTTTCAGTCAATGAAGTGACTGCTCATAAAACTTAAGAGAGACAAGTGAATGCCCCTCCTCAGGCTGAACCAGGGCACACTCAGGCATCCCTGTGGTCAACACTGAAAGGCAGCCGCTCTCCAGGGCAGTGGTTCTCAAACTTTTAGCACTGGGACCCACTTTTTAGAATGAGAATCTGTCAGGACCCACCGGAAGTAATGTAATGAACAGAAGTGACGTAATCAAGCAGAAAGAGCTTTGACAATCCTAGGCTGCAATCCTACCCACACTTACCCAGGAGTAAGTCCCATTTACTACCATTGTTAAAAGAATACACACAGTAGCTTGTTAAAAGTACAGGTCTGACACATTTCCCCAGATGCAGTCCCATACCATAGGAGCATCAAGTCTAAATATATTTAAAATGATATTGAAATGAATAGGGACCCACTTGAAATTGGCTCACAACCCACCTAGTGGGTCCTGACCCACAGTTTGAGAAACACTGCTCCAGGGTATTAGACCGGAGCCTTGCCCTGCCATACTTGGAGGTGCCTGTGATTGAATCCGGGGCCTTCTGAATGCAAACAGTTGCTCTACCACTGAGACCTGCTCTTCCCAAGTCACTGTCAGCCTAGCCTATCTCACCAGGTTGACTCATCCCAACCCCTCCCCTAGCAAGTGGGTTCCTTCCAGCTAATTAAAAAAAAACCCATAGGCACTCAAACCCTCATTTCAGAGACTCATGTACCTGTTTCAGACAGTTGCCCTCTTCCAAGCAAGCTCAATTGTACCCTTGCTTTGCAAGGACCGTTGCACATCCAGGTAATTCTTGGATGTGTTTGCTTGGGTGAGCGGCTCAAGGGGACCTGAACCCTGGGGGCTGGAATTCCTAGCAAGTTTGGACAGGTGGGGGGGGGGGGGAGCATGGCTTAAGTATACATCCATGCCAGCTTGGGGTTTGCTGACACATTCCCATGAGTACAGCATCTGGGAAACTGAATGCTTCGACTAGACATGAAGCACTTTGAACCCTAAGCAAAGGCAAAGGACGATTCCATCCAGGCCACAACGTGTAGAAGATCTCAGTGAGAAAAGAGGTTTTTATCCCCCCCCCTTTTCCTCAGCAGGAGAAACACAGCATCTTCCAGCCAGCCAGCCAGCCAGGCTCCCCAGGGTTTCGATTTTCACCTCTAAACCTTTCTCCAATAGTTAGTTCTGCAAAGAGGAAAATAAAAATGACTTGCCTGATGGCCTCAGGGGCTGCCTTACCTGTACAACACATGCATTCTTGTGCTTCCAAGTAATTAAGGAGTGTGAATCCAGGCTTTCGCTTTTATTATGTGGCTGGTGTCTGTTTGCTTTGCTGTATCCCCAAATCAATTCCTGCAAGGGGTCCTGGTTTGGAAGAGCTGCAGTGGAAAAAAATGAAAATCTAATGGCATGCCTAGACCAGCCATTTTCAACCACTGCGCCGTGGCACACTGGTGTGCCACGAATGGTCTGCAGGTATGCCGCGGGAGTCTGGGGGAGGGTCATTTGTGAGTAGGGCCATTGGCAGATGTGAGCCCCCATCAGCAGCATGGTCATTTGTTCAAAAACCGATGGTGTGCCTTGACAATTTTAGCACCTTGTCATTGTGCAGTGAGACAAAAAAGCTTGAAAATCACTGGCCTAGACTCTTTGTAGAGTGGACACAGACTTTTCTGGAAAAGGCGTTGGACTTTCCCCCTCCTTTTCCCAAGCAAAAAGAAAGAGCAACGTCACTCAGGGTGGAGCGGTGCTTCATGCAGAGCAAAAGGGCAGGCTTGGTCTGGTTCAGTCCAAACCCCCAGCGACGGCATCTCAGAACATACCTACCAGTTGTTGGCAACCTTCAGTCTCGAAAGACTCTGGTATCGCGCTCTGAATGGTGGTTCTGGAACAGCGTCTAATGTGGCAGAAAAGGCCAATTCGGGAGTGACAATCCCTTCCACACTGGGAGCAAGTGCAGTCTGTCCCTGGTCTGTCTCCCTGGCTATGGGCCTTCCTTCTTTGCCTCTTTGCCTCAGACTGTTGGCCAAGTGTCTCTTCAAACTGGGAAAGGCCATGCTCAGAGGCCAGGGTTTCCCACCTGTTGGGGTCCATTCCTAAGGTCCCTCTTGCAGATGTCCTTGTATCGCAGCTGTGGTCTACCTGTAGGGCGCTTTCCTTGCACGAGTTCTCCATAGAGGAGATCCTTTGGGATCCGGCCATCATCCATTCTCACGACATGACCGAGCCAACGCAGGCATCTCTGTTTCAGCAGTGCATACATGCTAGGGATTCCAGCTCATTCCAGGACTGTGTTGTTTGGAACTTTGTCCTGCCAGGTGATGCCGAGAATGCGTCGGAGGCAGCGCATGTGGAAAGCGTTCAATTTCCTCTCCTGTTGTGAGCGAAGAGTCCATGACTCGCTGCAGTACAGAAGTGTACTCAGGACACAAGCTCTGTAGACCTGGATCTTGGTATGTTCCGTCAGCTTCCATCAGTCGTACAGACTGTGGGTACTGCTATGCTTGCGTTGAACATAGTGCATGAATACCTTTATGACTGTTAAGTCAAATCAACAAGTCATGTGCACCCTGAACAGACCATAGAGGCGTTGAACATCATGCATGACGAGGGCTTTAGGTACTGGTTGCCAGCTCTGGGTACCCCAGCTGGATTAAAAACAATGAGAGAAAGACAGAAGGAACAAACTGTAGGGGATCAGTCTCCATGGGGAGGGATAGATTAGGCCAGTGTTCCTCAAACTGTGGGTCGGGACCCACTAGGTGGGTCGCGAGCCAATTTCAGGGGGGTCCCCATTAATTTCAATATTTCATTTTGAATATATTAGACTTCACGCTACCATGGTATGTGGCTGCATTTGGGGAAATGTCACAGATCTGTACATTTAACACTCTACTATGAAGATGTTTTTAACAATTATAATTAATGGGACTTGCTCCTGGGTCAGTGTGGGTAGGATTGCAGCCCAAGATTATTAAAAATTATCCTGCTTGATGATGTCTCCTCTGGTCATGACCACTTCCGGTGGGTCCTGACAGATTCTTATTCTGAAAAGTGGGTCCCGGTGCTAAATGTGTGAGAACCACTGGATTAGGCAATGAGCTGGTCAAGCACTTACACACAAGGGGGCCTTGTGTTCTTCCAATGGCTTGGCATTTAGGTCTCCAGCCAATCTTCCTTAAGATCTGCAGTAAAGAGTTGCCCATGGTCAGGTAGCCAGGTGAGGATCTTAACAAAACTGCTAGCAGGAGATGGCAGGTAAACTCAGAAGCAAAATAATTTCCTACCATGTCTAAATCTTGCTGTTCTGAGAGTGTACGTACCCTAGTATCAGCTTGGGGACTCCTCTGACCTCTAAGGAGAGTGTAAGATGCTTTTAAACTCAAATTGAAGCTTTCTCTAAGGAAGCCAAACTGGAGCACATAAAAGTCCTTGACTTTGACTTTTAGCAACCAAAATTCAATGACGTCATTGTCTCTCATCCGATTGAATGTTTTATGACTACCTGGACATCTCTACTTGCCCTCTGACCTGGTCGGGTGAGCTCAGATGCACATGACTACCCCAACAGCTGGGCTAGCTAGGACCTATTGATCTTCAGAAAACCAGACAAAGAAGCAGTGACTTCACTAGGGCGATGTGGTGGGTGCAGACCACACCAGGGGTCATTCTCAGGGGGTAACACCACACCATCCAAACCTCCATTCGGCAATGTTTAGCCTGATCCGGGCCCAGACACACCAGGTGTCACCCACCCCAGGAATGCCTCTACAAAGAGGGTCTGGAGTTCAGAATGCCCATCTGCCTGGCTGTGCATTCTGTTTGCACAGACACTGATTTCAAAGTGCCCCAGGGAGGCTTCTTTCCAATTGAACCTTACAGAGAAGCTTTCCTTAGGGGAAACATAAGGGGGAAAGGAAGGGCACCACGGGAACTTGATCATCACAGGCAAATAAAACAGCCAATCGCTGGAGGTCCTGCACAGGACTATAGCCAGGAAGGGAGGGGTCGGAGAAAAGCACTCATTTCCCCTAGCAACTGCCCATGGCTCCTGGGAGGGTGTCTTGCCATTTGAGTGCATTGGCTTGGAGGGATTTTCTTGGCTTTCTTCCTGCCAACACACTCACTTTATCATGCAGAAATGCCACTCTGAGATTTACTGTTCGTTCCTCAGCTGCCGTATCACAGCGGAAAGCATCGGCTGACATTCAGCCGTGTTATTAAACAAATGTTCCTGCATGAAATACAGTTTGGGAGGGGTGCTTTTTTCCCCCCCACTGAGTGACACGATGGCAGCGTTCTGCTAAAACTACAGTGCAAAATGGAATTTGAGAGTCCAAGTGTATCCGGCAAGCTTCCTCCCAGAGAAAAACACCAAGTCATTTTGGGTCTGTGGCCCAGAATGCTAATGGGGTGGAGAGTGATGGTGGAGGGTGGAAGAGGCAACACTTGGACTCTTAATAAAGACAGACAATCATCCATTTCCTTTTTTTTTTTTTATTTATAGGATGAATGAGAGACTGTCAAAAGTTTATAGGCACAATTTGCACCATTAGGGCCAATTTTTTCTAGCCTTACATGCTATGGGGAAAAGGGGCAACACATAACATGAAGCTGTCGTTTTCCTCGCCTGCCTTGTGGCCCATATAAGATGTGCGACTGCCCCTTTTCACAACACAACGATATTGTAACCTCAGGCCAGCGGTTCTCAAACTTCTTAGCATTAGGATCCACTTTTCAGAATGACCATCTGTCAGGACCCACCAGAAGTGATGTCATTAACCTGGAAGGGATGTCCCAGCCAGAAGTGACATCATTGATTTAGGGCCCAATCCTATCCAATATTCCAGGGCCGGTGTAGCTGTGCCAAAAGGGTGTGCACTGCATCTTATGGTGGGGAAGCAGTCACAGAGGCCTCCTTAAGGTATGGGAACATTTGTTCCCTTACCTTGGGGCTGCATTGTGGTTGCACCGGTGCTGGAAAGTTGGATAGGACTGGGCCCTTAGGCTTCAAACCTAAGCTGTGATCAGCCAAAGGTCCCATTCCACAGCGCGCGTGTGCTGCTATTTTGTATGGCTTAGAATTCAAATACACCCTGCACATGCCTGATCCCGTCTGATCTTGGAAGCTAAGCAGGGTCAGGCCTGGTTAGCACTTGGATGGGAGACTGCCTGGGAATACCAGGTGCTGCAGGCTTATACCATAGTCTTTTGAGACTGAAGGTTGCCAACCATTCCCACTCGGAAGTCAAAGCAGAGTGCAGGCTTAGATCCTTCTCCAACCATGCAGCCCTCCCCTCTATCCTGCATCCCAGCTGCCCACCTATTCAGGGCAAAGCATCCTGCCTCTCTCTCTCAGGGAGTCCACCCTCCCCAGCAGCTCTGTACCCTCTATTTTCAGCGGTGGTTGAGCTAGGTGCTACCTGACCTGAAATTGGTCCCGACCCACAGTTTGAGAAACACTGACTTCCAAAGCCATCCTATATATGGAATGGTGAAAGGGTTACAGTTTGCACTTGAGTCCAGCATAATGTCAATTGCTGTCCTAATAAGTTGCATTGACTTGACTGGAAATGACCTCCAAGTAAATTTTACAATCACAGCCACTGTCTCATGAAGTCACTAAAATACGTGCATTTGGAATGTCATGTAGCTTGTAGCATTTTTCAGGAAGCCCCCAGCTTTTTTGAAACAGCGCAACTCTTCAGAATAATTAGGGATGCTTCCAAAATTCTTGCCATCCAAATTACTTGGCCTTGTTTCCAAATGGGAATTGATGCATAAGGAAACCTTATTACTTTTTTTTTTTTTTTAATTTGAATGTTGTAGACATGCATGTGAATGAAAAGTTTCTTTGGTTCATTCCTGTCTCTCTCCCTCTCAAGGAGTACATTGATAAAACACTGTAAAAAAAAAAAATCTTGATGCCATTGTACCTATTGCTTTTAATCAGTGAGCAGGAGTTAATGTGCGCATCAGCTGAACACCACAGAAAAAGAGAATCTTGATGCAATCGTATGTACAATCACATCAAGATGGATCAGCACCAAGGAAAAAGGAGTGGACCAATTGACACAACCAGTGGTGCAGCTGCCACAGCTTATAGGAGGAGAAGTACAACTGGAATCCCAAACAGAGCTTGTTACAGACAGACTCAAGCTGATATGAATCAATCAGACTGAGGAAGATGCATATGTCTAGCTGGTCAACAATTCCTAAAGAAGAAACCTCCGTGTTGCATTCTCGGCATGTTTGGTTTTGCCCATGGACAGTCCCAGCTATTTTACCATTCTGCAGAGATGCCTCAAAGCCCCCCGTTTTCCTCCCCTCCCCATTTTTTTCTCAGCTCCAGCAAATGCAAATTAAACATTATCATTTTACAATGATAACTGTAACCCCAGGAACCACCTAAACTACCGAGTGTGTGATGAATACAATCAGTGGATACCTAGGGTGTGGTAAGTGGGGATACCACAGCCAATGCTGCATTTTTTTTACCAGTTTCAGGGGACCTCCAAAAAGAGGGAAATGCCTGCAAAAAAATTCAAGGTGTTTCCATATACAGGTACACACCGCTTAACAACCATTCCCTTAACAACGGACCGCATATATGAAGGTGGTCAAACACAATAAAGATGCTCTTAATGAAGCAATCACCTCTCCCATAGCCTGCAGCAGAGGGTCTTAATGCAACAGAGAGGCTCTTAATGCAAAGAAGAGGCCATCAATCTCCAGTAGCCTGTAGAACCAGCTAGTGTCTGGCAGGGTATGTCTGTTTACACAACAAAGGCAATAGATTGAACTGAATGTTCACTTAATGACCTAATCCAGGGGTGTCAAACGTAAGGTCCAGGGGCCAGATGCGGCCCACGGAAGCTTTTTACCTGGCCCTCAGACTCTCAACTTCTGAGCAGTGCTGAGGTGTTACTTGTGAAAGGGCAGCCCGCATGAAAATTGGGCTCTCCCATAACTTGAAATATGATCAAGGTTTGCATTTTTTTTTTCCAGTCATTTGCAGCTAATGAGTACCTAAGTGAGAAAAAGCACTTATTTTTGGTTAGGACCCATTTAATGACATCACTTCCTGCCTAATGACATCATTTCCGGCCCTCAGCAGACAACATGAATGATATTCAGCCCACTGTATGAAATGAGATTGACACCCCTGACCTAACTGTATAACAACGGGGATTGGAAAACAAATTCCCATCATTAAGTGGCACATACCTGTACCTGAAACAGAGGCATTGCAAACGTGCAACAGTAGTAGGAAAAGGAATCATTTTTTGCAGTGCTTCCAGGATGCTGACATATAGATCCTTATCTAAACCAAAGGCAGAAGCTGATCTCACCCAAGAAAATCTTTTTTTTTAAAGAAAAACATGGTTTTACTGAGCACACAAATTCACTTTGTGGGTAGGGCCGGCTCCTGCCCCATGACCTCCCCTTCTCTGCTTGGACAGGAGTGCAATGGGGCGCCATTTTCCCTATGCCACCGAACGCATGCTGAGAGCAGGAACATCACACTAAAAAAGGGAGAACTATAATGTGGATAGTGGGGGGACATGGGCTACCGTGCAAGTGTTTTGGGGGAAAGCATCCCATAATTCCAGATCAAAACAGCAAAGTCCTAGAAAGGTGATCCAGGAACCGTTTTGCAGCTGAAAAATAAATAAATAAAAGTGTGTTGCAAACCAATGTACCAAGTGCTGGGTACGCCGAGAAACATCACAAAAATGAAAGAGGGGAGGGAGAAACAGAAATCACTCTATATTTAGAGCCAAAGCCTTCGCAGATGGTTTGCCAGGCCTCCGGTTTAATGACAATAAATCTTTATTGGTATGTAACTACATTGCCATTTGATGTTCCACCATGGCACTTTAAACCTACTTAAGCAATCCAAACCTAATTATCACTCATTTAGTCTGCCCTGTGGTTGAAAAAAAAAGCAAACTTGATTGTGTATTTGACCTGTAATAAATGCATGGCAAGAACTCTCTGATTACCCTCAGTCTAATTTTCACTGTCATGTCGTTAGTTGGGGCCTGCTTCACAGTGCACCAGTTAGGAAATTCTTCCCTCGGATAGCTAATCTGGATTCAACTCCGGGGCTGATGTGCAACTAACTGGGGTTAGGGGTCAGGAGGAGGGGACAAGGAGGGGACACACTTGCTGCCCCCATTTGCTCTCTCATGTATCAATTCCACTCAATCCCATGCTGTACTACATGTGAACTTTATTAACCCAGGTTAACAGAAACCCAAATACAATCCCAAATACAGAGCAATTCCATGCTTAATGGGAGTGCTGGGCTTTTTGCAGAAACACTAGGTGTTCCCTGCACCATGCAAGTGTGAATGGTAAACATACAGCCTTAAACACCCATGCACAGCAAATACATCTGGGAGACCTGAATGAATCCCTTATGCGGAGGCCTAGAAGTTTAAGGACACTTGAAGGGTATCAGAGTGTCACAGCCAATGCAATCCCAGAATGGTTGGCAACCTTCAGTCTCGAAAGACTATGGTACAGCACCTGGTATTCCCAGGCGGTCTCCCATCCAAGTACTAACCAGGCCTGACCCTGCTTAGCTTCCGAGATCAGACGAGATCAGGCATGGAAAGACTATGGTATAAGCCTACAGCACCTGGTATTCCCAGGCGGTCTCCCATCCAAGTACTAACCAGGCCTGACCCTGCTTAGCTTCCGAGATCAGACGAGATCAGGCATGGAAAGACTATGGTATAAGCCTACAGCACCTGGTATTCCCAGGCGGTCTCCCATCCAAGTACTAACCAGGCCTGACCCTGCTTAGCTTCCGAGATCAGACGAGATCAGGCATGGAAAGACTATGGTATAAGCCTACAGCACCTGGTATTCCCAGGCGGTCTCCCATCCAAGTACTAACCAGGCCTGACCCTGCTTAGCTTCCGAGATCAGACGAGATCAGGCATGGAAAGACTATGGTATAAGCCTACAGCACCTGGTATTCCCAGGCGGTCTCCCATCCAAGTACTAACCAGGCCTGACCCTGCTTAGCTTCCGAGATCAGACGAGATCAGGCATGGAAAGACTATGGTATAAGCCTACAGCACCTGGTATTCCCAGGCGGTCTCCCATCCAAGTACTAACCAGGCCTAACCCTGCTTAGCTTCCGAGATCAAACGAGATAGGGCATGTGCAGGGTAACAGTTGCTGCCAATCCCAGAATAAAGTATGGAGCAACTCAGAGGCATTTTTGACACATGCTGCCTAGTGTCTTGGGAGGCCACTACGAACACCTGCCCTGGCCATTATTAGCCAGGAGATCCCATGCCCACCTTGACCATTGCTAACACATGCTGGTTGCTTTCATCCTCAGTGGACTCACAGCAGTAAAAGCAACATTATGCCTGGTGCTGGCTGCCCACTGTATTTTTGAACTCACAGCACCCACTGCAGCATTGCACCTGCCACCCCTGGGGTACAGGGGTGCAGAAACCTGCATGCTTGTTGAGTCACAGTCAGAATTGTACCCAACATCAGCTCTAACACAACACTATTCAAGTGAGACGTATCATATATTAGGCCAGTTTGGGAAAAGTTTCCCAAACTGTACCACCTGTCGCAGACTCACAGGGGTGCTGCAGGATGTCCCTGGTTCCTTCCCGGTTCTCCTAGGTGCTGCCATCTTCAAAGCTCTCCTGGATGCCACCATACTGGACTGCGCAAGGTCTCACGTGATTCAGGATGGCAGCACATGGGAGAGCCAGGAAGAAGAGGGTGCTGCAAAAGAAGGGCACTGTGACCACAGTAAGTTAGGGAATCACTGCATTAGGTCAACAAAGCAAGCCCTTAATCACCCACAAGGCTGATTAAGGGCACAAAACTAACTAAGAGTTAGGCTGGTGCAAGTCCCTTGCGCCAGCCTAGGAGGGTCACAAACATGCCATAAAGCACGCTTGCGCCTCCTCGGGAGCAAGTCGCACCAGCGCACAGAGGTGCACTGGCACATGGAGGCTGCATCCAGCCTCCATAGCGGCTTGCGGGGTGAGCCTTGTGACGGCTGAGCTCGGCCGACGCAAGGCTCTGGGGTGGGTGGGGAGGAGGTGGAAGTTAGGTGTTCTGGGGAGGGGGAAGGGTGGGCCGAGGGAAGTCCCAGGGGTGGGCGGGCAGGGCTGGGATCCAGCTGTTATGCCGGATCCTAGCCCCCATACCCAAGCAGCACAGAGCGGCTTCAAGTCGCTCCGCTCTCCTCGAACTTGTGCCACCTCCTGTGGTGGCGCAAGTCTGAGGAGACCCATAGGGGCTGCAGTGGCTTACCCAGGGAGAAGGGGGAAAGTTTCCCCTTGCCTTCGGCTGAACCACTTTGCAGCCCTATCTGGCGCTGCATACAGCAGAAGCCTTCTAGCTTGGCTGTTCCAGCGCAAGATAGGATTGCGCTGCACGGTGGACACCTCAGGCCATGAACTAGCTGGCTTTTTCTGCCCACTGCCTTCTACTCCTCCTCCCGTTCCCTGCATTGTCAAAGGAAGAGAGGATACGACACTCTTGCCCAGGGTTCTTCAACCTGTGAGTCATGACTCCACTGGGGTCGCAAAGCCTCATTTGTGGGGTCGTGGCAATTTACAGGGACAAAAATGGCCAGCTTCCATGGTTTGACCAGGCTGATGACAGCGGCAGAGGAGAGAAGCCTTTACCCAGTCTCCCCAACACACAAGACTTTGCACACATGGTTGGCAACCTTCAGTCTCGAAAGACTATGGTATTAGCCTACAGCACTCAGTATTCCCAGGCTGTCTCCCATCCAAGTACTAACCAGGCCTGACCTTGCTTAGCTTCCAAGATCAAGAACATAAGTACAGCCCCACTGGATCAGGCCATAGGCCCATCTAGTCCATCTAGTCCAGCTTCCTAGGACTTCCAGTGATGTTTCTTCCAGTGATGTTTCTTCCAGTGATGTTTCTAGGCCCATCTAGTCCAGCTTCCTGAATCTGTATTTGGCCCACCAAATGCCCCAGGGAGCACATCAGATAACAAGAGACCTCATCCGGGTGCCCTCCCTTGCATTTGACACAGCCCATTTCTAAAATCAGGATGATGCGCATACACATCATGGCTTGTAACCTGTAATGGATTTTTCCTCCAGAAACCTGTCCAATCCCCTTTTAAAGGTGCCCAGGCCAGACACCATCACCACATCCTGTGGCAAGGAGTTCCACAGACCAACCACACAATTTCGTTAGTGGCCATGCATGACAGAAACAGAGGTTGACCTTACAAAAGCGGCCCAGCCTTACACTGCAGACATTGTGCATGTAATTTTGAATTAGCAAAGTTCTTCAAGTGAGAGGGAGGGGAGCAGATAGGTCCCCAGGGGTTGGGATCAGTGGTGAGTCCCAGTCTCATTATTCATTTTTTTTGTTTATTGGGGTCATGGCACAAAAAAAGTTGAAGACCACTGCTCTAGCTCACCACTCTCTTTCCCCTTTTCTTCCGATCCCATTTTTCTTTTTGAATCTGGGGAGTAGGAAGACGAATCATAGTTGTGGTGGCAGTCAGTGGGCTAGCTGCCCCAAGCACATGGAAATTTTGGGCCAGCCTGGAGAATTGATATAACGGAACTGTGAACCAGCCCATCTCTGTGATGTTTAACCAGCGTACTGTGAACTGCAGCTCACAGCAGATGAGCTGTGCGCGTTTGGGGGAGAGTTATTTATTAGGATCTCCTAATATGGATTTTAATATGGATCCAAAGGATCTCCTCTATGGAGAACTCGTGCAAGGAGAGCGCCCTACAGGTAGACCACAGCTGCGATACAAGGACATCTGCAAGAGGGACCTTAGGAATGGACCTCAACAGGTGGGAAACCCTGGCCTCTGAGCGGCCCGCTTGGAGGCAGGCTGTGCAGCATGGCCTTTCCCAGTCTGAAGAGACACTTGGCCAACAGTCTGAGGCTAAGAGGCAAAGCAGGAGGGCCCACAGCCAGGGAGACAGACCAGGGACAGACTGCACTTGCTCCCAGTGTGGAAGGGATTGTCACTCCCGAATTGGCCTTTTCAGCCACACTAGATGCTGTGCCAGAACCACCTTTCAGAGTGCGATACCATAGTCTTTCGAGACTGAAGGTTGCCAATACAATACTATAAGGACCCAATCCTATCCAATTTTCCAGCACTGGTGCAGCCGCAATGCAGCCCTGAGGTAGGGGAACAAATGATCCCATACCTTGAGGAGGCCTTTGTGACTACCTCCCCACCACAGGATGCAGTTCATGCCTCATCGACATGGCTGCACCGGCACTAGAAAATGGGATAGGATTGGGAGGCAAAGAAGGAAAAGAGGAAAAGAGGCAAAGAGGTAAAGAAGGAAGGCCCATAGCCAGGGAGACAGACCAGGGACAGACTGCACTTGCTCCCAGTGTGGAAGGGATTGTCACTCCTGAATCGGCCTTTTCAGCCACACTAGACGCTGTTCCAGAATCACCATTCACAGCGCGATACCAGAGTCTTTCGAGACTGAAGGTTGCCAACTATTTATTAGTAAGGTCATGGGGAGGGAGTATGTGAGAACCCCACCAACAGCACACTATGCCTGGTCAATTGTAAAAAAAAAAAAAAATTGATGATGTGCCTTGTACTTTGTAAGTGGGTTTTGAGATGAAAAAGGTTGAAATTCTCTGCCTTAGCTCACCTGGACTTAAAAATCACAGAGTATTAGTAACACCACACATTGCAGCATATAAAACCAACTTAATGCCACCTGCTTAGCATGGCACTTCCCTAAAAGGATGCAAAGGGTATACAATTTCATGCCAACTTTCAAAAAGATTATCGATGATGGCTACAGGGAAAAGTTACACTCAACGTGACCCTGGAAGCAACCTCCAGATTCAACAGAGATGATTGAGGAATGTGCCTCTCGGAATCCTTCCCACTAGCATAATGTCCTTTGTCGGAGAACTGTGACGCTTCACAAACCTTAATTAAGCAATGCTAGGCCTAATAGCCCAACACAAAGTTAAAGTGTTATCATTTCATTACTGACACAGAGTATCCTCCAGCTCGGAGGGAGACAAGGCGATGTTGTCGGTCGAGGGCTGGACGGTCGTGTGGCCAAGTGGCACTCAGAAGTCAATCCCGTTGAGTTCAACAGAACGTGCTTCAAGGTAAGTGCGTATAGGATTGCAGCTTGTACTTGCCTAAGATCACCTGATGACTGAGAAGCCATGCCAAATGCTGCTCCCTTACCCGATTCTATGCCAGCCTCTGCTCCTCCTACTCTGCAATGCTGAGATGCCACCCCCCCCCGACCCGGAAGTAATTGCAGTGACATCATCACATCGCCGCAATTACTTTCACACTGAGTGTTTTTCACTTGGAAAGAAGCAGGCTGGTGGGGAGCAGTGAATGGCATGCCACCCGGGGATGCTTGTCTCCACTGACACCCCCCAAGGTATGCTAGTGGAGGCAAATACGGGGTCAGAGATGGGCTCCCCTCACCAATCTGTTGGTCTCAGGGCTGGGCTGGCTGTCCTTGCAGTTTGGACTGGGCGCTGAATTAGCGACTCGCAAAGCATCTTCTAGCACGCAAACCTTTGCGAACCTGCCTGCAGGTAGTTGACACTCAAAAAGTCACCATGTTCTGTGTGAGCCTTTCAGCCTTCGCCTGCCATTCAACCAGTGGCTCAAGTTTGTGCAGGTGCCCAGTGAGAGCCTGTGCAAAAGCTTCACTCTGTTTCAGACTGGACACTGGGGCATGCGCACATCCCGGATTCAAGTGGAAGCTGTCAACCTGCCTCCTTCATTGCACAAAGGGCTCTAGGAGGCCGGAGCCAAGGGAAGGAGGGCTGTTCAAGTGATATCAGGTGAGCCTGCATTTCAGGGCAAGGCAGGGAAAGAGCAATGACGATTGATACTCAAATAGGATGCCATTCAAGTACATAGGCATTTACAATTCTGCAAGGCAGATTCCAAACATAATACAACACAGAGGTGGGGGAGGAGAAGGGTGGATCTATCTAAACCAGGGGTCTCTAAACTTTTAGGCCGAAGAGCCGCATCAAATATCTGGGACAGTGTTGAGGGCCGGAAAAAAAGTTAAATATTAAATTTAATAAATACATTAGAGATAAATGAATGAATGAATGAATGAATGAATGGGCTCAAATATTCAGGATTTCTCCAAGCACACCACACTCTTAAATGGACCCCCCCATTGCCCCACCCCACAAGCATAATTCTGGTTGTGTTTGGTCAACTGGCCCAGAGACTCTCAGGGGATCAGAGGCTAGCTGCAGGCCCAATTAAGGCTCTCCACGGGCTGCATCTGGACAGACTGGGGTTTGGAGACCCCTGATCAAAACTATAGGACTTTTGCTTCTTAAAACATTCTTAAAAATAAATAAATTGAAATCCCCTCCAAGTTTTAAAGCAGACACGACTTCTCCAGTGAACTTAACGGATCAATCAACCCCCATATGGTCAATTTCATTACTGTCCAACGCACAGAAGTCTAATTGAATCACAAGGTGGTGATAGTTATGAATCATACATGTCCAAATTAAATTACGCTTTTTGTGATTAAGATGTTTAATTCCAAAAAGACCAAAAGGATATTCACTGGAAATGCCATAACCCAATTAGCATTGAGCATACAGAACATCCCAGCTCGTAAAACAAGACAATAAAAATTCATGTGATGACTGTGCAGGACCCATTCATCTCCATTACAGCAGCCCAAGCCAAGGAAGAGGGTGGTCAATGGTATGTCTCAAGCAAAGAGGAGGAACATCTCTAGCATTCAAAGGCTGAATCAATCATTTCAAATCCAATGAGTGTTTGCTGTGCAATTCTGGGCATTGACAGCTCTGAGCCGGAGGCCGTGCCGGAGCTGGGACTTGGACAAGGCCCTCTCTGGTGTCAGCTGCCACTCAGTGGCAAAACCCCTGCCCTGAGCAAGAACTTGGAGTCCAACCCCTGAGGAGGGGGGGCGATCAGGTTGATCAGGATCAAGTCCCAGGCCTCTACATCAAGATGGAGGCTCAGCCTGCCAGGCAAGAGACCCAGAATCAGAGCCAAAATTGGAGGCTCCAAAGTCAGCACCCACCCACCCACAGCCTAAGACCCCCAAGGAATAAGTCTATCCAACAACAAGAATGGCAGGAGGCGAGGCTTGGCGGGCAGAGCTCCAGCAGTGCTGTTTTCACGCTCTTGAAAAAGCCCTCCTGACCACCCTGAGCCTTTTACCTCCCAACCAGGAAGTAACAGGTGATGATGACATCAACATCAACGGGTTACAAGCCATGATTGTGCATGTACAACCTCCTGATTTTAGAAATGGGCTATGTCCAAATGCCAGATGCAAGGGAGGGCAACAGGATGCAGGTCTCTTGTTATTTGGTGTGCTCCCTGGGGCATTTGGTGGGCCGCTGTGAGATACAGGAAGCTGGACTAGATGGGCCTTTGGCCTGATCCAGCGGGGCTGTTCTTATGTTCTTATGTTAGTTACTTCTGATAGCACACTTGATGTGCCGATATGCAGGTGATGGTACTCAGTGACTGCTACATTGAGAAACACCTGTCAAGTCCTGACAGTTTTCAACCACCTCCTGACAATTTATGGCCACTATCCTAGCCACACTTACCTGGGAGCAAGCTCTATTGACTATAATGAGGCTGACTTCTGAGTAGACATGCATAGAATTGGGCTGTCAGATTCTTCGACAGCCACTACAGGTACTCTCCAGATGAATTACCTTCTTCTACCCAAACTTGTCCATGCTACTTCTTACTGAGACTTCAGGGGTTTGATTCTAATATGGAATCAGAGTTCTCAGAGTCAGTGGCAACTGTACTAGGAGATGCAGCAAGGGCTGAAGGGCAAGGGAGTTTCTTTCCTCTCACATAACACCAGAAACAGGGGACATCCGCTAAAATTGTCTTGGGTGAGTTAGGACAGACAAAAAAATACCCAGCATGTGATTAATCTGTGGAACTCCTTACCACAGGAAGTAGTGCTGGCATCTTGCCTAGATGCCTTTAAGAGGGTATTGGACAAATTTAAGAGGAGATTGGAAAAGTTCATCATGGGTTACAAGTCATGGTAGGTACATGCAAGCTCCTGGTTTTAGAGGTAGGCTACCTCAGATTGCCAGATGCAGGGGAGGGCACCAGGATGCAGGTTGTTGTCTTGTGTATTCCCTGAAGCATTTGGTGGGCCACTGTGAGATCCAGGAAGCTGGACTAGGTGGGTCTTTGGCTTGATCCAGTGGGGCTCTTCTTATGTTCTTAGTTACACACAAGAAGTAACAACAGTGGCAGTAGAAAAGGCTTCTTCCCGTACAGTGGTTACGCCAGAAGTTCTAGTGTCACCATTAGGAGAAAGTCTTGGGGTTTTGAAATCACACAATCCAGAGCAATCATCTGAAAAGCCTTAATGCTGGCACCTCCAGCTGACCCAAACATATTTGGTGCTGAAGCCCGGGAAAAAGACAGGCCAGCCTCAGATTCAAGTCAGGAAAGAATGGCAGAGTCTCCAGAGAGACAAAAATGCAAGCAAGCAAGCAAGCCGACGAGGAATGTATGACAAAAAAACCCTTGCTGCAGAAAACAGAAGGTGAGCTAAATAAAACTGACACAGGTGGATCTCTGCTTGAGGGATGCTGAAATCAATTTTTGGGAAAGGAGGAGATGCTCGATGAATTTGACCAAGATGCTGAGGCTGGGATAACCCTAACTGACTTGCAAGGAGGGAATTGGTCTTATTACTGAAGGTCTTACTTCTGAAGCTGAACCCATGCAGTAGAAATTCTCTATTGCTTTAAATTTCCATTGGCACAGAGCACCATGCAATGCCTTCCAGCTCCTTTCATTTATGTGTCCCCTCCCTGTAGAATACAGTGGGCCCTTGATATGCACAAGGGATCTGTTCCAGGACCCCCTGCAGACACCAAGTTCTGGGGATAGTGAAATTTGCAAAGGGGCTCAGCCAGAGAAACCGGAACTGCCTTTCAGAAGACCACCTGGATGCAAATGGGAGGCACTTCTGGTTGCAACTGGACATCTGGTGTTCTGGAGAACATTACAACCAGGGGACATACACTAAAATTGAGTGTTGAGAGAGTTTGGACAAAAGAAAATATTTATTTACTCAGTGTGTAGTTGGTCTGTGGAACTCCTTGCCATTAGATGCAACGATGGCATCTGACCTAGATGCCTTGAAAAGGGGATTGGTCAAATTTCTGGAGGAAAAGTCCATCACGGGTTACAAGCCATGATGGGTATCATTCCATGCGGCATTTTACCAATGCAAAGGCACACACGTGTGTATCAGTAAAACACACTGACTACACCAAGAAAAACTTAGTGCAATCATTATCAAGAGTGCCCTTTTGTAGTGTTGAACAATGCACATCAGTTACAATGTCAAAGGAAAGATGCCAATGCTCTAAAGCAGGGGTGCTCAATAGGTGGATCGCGATCTACCGGTAGATCGCGAGGCAAAATGAGTAGATCGTGGAGGGCCGACCCCCCCCCCCTTTCAGGTAAGCTTGGGTAGGATTGCAGCATAGGATTGTTAAAAATTTTCCTGCTTGATGATGTCATTCCGGTCATGACATCACTTCTGGTGGGTCCCAACAGATTCTCATGGTTAAAAGTGGGTTCTGGTGCTAAAAGTATGAGAACCACTGCAATCGAATCCAAGGTCGAAGCAGTCCCTGTGTGAGCCTCTGCCTCACTGCTTCTTTTCTTTCTGGTCTTCCCCCAGAGCTGTGGATATTCTCAGAACAGCGTCTGCCACCAGCCACATGCGCCTTCTTATTGCCCGAGACGACGATGCCCGGTGAGGATTTCCTTTTATACCAATTGGGGAGTGGAGGGTTGTGTGCAAAGCGTGCGTTGTAGTGACTTTCAGTGAATACATTTTATTGGTTGTAAACCAGGGGTGCTCAATAGGTGGATCGCAATCTACCGGTAGATCGCAAGGCAAAATGAGTAGATCGCAGAGTGCCAACCCCCCCCCTTCAGGTGCCTCTGGGAGGAAACGCCGGGAGTAAGGCCCATTGTACTCAATGGGGCTTACTCCCAGGTAAGTGTGGCTGGGATTGCAGCCTCACAGCCTAATCCTAGGCATGTCTACTCAGGAGTAAATCCTGTTATACTTAGTGGGGCTCAAGGTACACCAACATACATTGTACACATAAATGTTATATGTTATGATGGCACGAACATTGTAAAAAAAAACTCCGGTAGATCCCCAGGCCTTGCTGGGTTTCAAAGTAGCTCTGGAGCCAAAAAATTGTGAGCACCCCTGCTCTAAAGCAAGGGTGGGCAAACATTTTGGCAGGAGAGCCACATGATCTCTCTGGCACTGTGTCGGGGCGGGAGGAAAAAAAAAAGAATTTACATTTCAAATTTGAATCAATGTACATAAATTAGAACTGGAACTTATATGAATGAATGAACTTTACTAAGCTTATTTATAATACACATGAGAACTTTAATACACATGAATACAAGTTTCTGGAGGAAAAATCCATTACGGAGTACAAGCCATGATGTATATGTGCAACCTCCTGATTTTAGAAACGGGCTATGTCAGAATGCCAGATGCAAGGGAGGGCACCTGGCTGAGGTCTCTTGTTATCTGGTGTGCTTGCTGGGGCATTTGGTGGGCCGCTGTGAGATACAGGAAGCTGGACTAGATGGGCCTATGGCCTGATCCAGTGGGGCTGTTCTTGTGTTCTTAACTACAATTCCCAGGAAGCCTTGCAGGTCTCTTGTTATCTGGTGTGCTCGCTGGGGCATTTGGTGGGCCGCTGTGAGATACAGGAAGCTGGACTAGATGGGCCTATGGCCTGATCCAGTGGGGCTGTTCTTATGTTCTTAACTACAATTCCCAGGAAGCCTTGCAGGTCTCTTGTTATCTGGTGTGCTCCCTGGGGCATTTGGTGGGCCGCTGTGAGATACAGGAAGCTGGACTAGATGGGCCTATGGCCTGATCCAGTGGGGCTGTTCTTATGTTCTTATAACACAGGCATGTAGAACCACTTGCAAACTATAAACCGTTTGCCACACACCTCTTGCACAGTGAAAACATACAGACCAAGCTAGAAACACAGGGAGACGGAAGTTATTCAGAGGCAATGGGGGTTTGTAACAATGCCCAGGGAAGTCTCAGGTGGGCCAGAGGCTCGTTTGAGACTGGGGGCTCCCTGCAGGTTGGATTGGGGGACCTGGAAGGTTGCAAATGGCCCCTGGGTTGGGGTTTGCCCACCCCTGCAATTGAAGTCTGTACCATGCTGTATCTGCTCGGATACTGGAATTTATTTTAGAATATCCTGAAGTCCAGCAAATATTGAGGAATGAAACAGGGTGGAAGGAACCTTATCAGATCTTGGGTGACACCTCAGAGTTTTTTCCTCCTCTTCAAAGTTTCCAGGGGCAGGTGTTAAAATTTCAGGGGCAGGTGCAATGGCTCCTTTGGGCTGGTTGCCACAAAGCTCATTTCCACCTTTGCTTTCTTTCTAAATGTTCACCCACCCAGTTCCTTTCAGCAGTAGCAGGCCATAGGGCCTCCACGCCAATCAGAGGGGCCCTGGGAGCTATCAGCTGTGAGTCTGCCACTGGGTGCCTTGGGTGATCCAGGGCAGGGGAGGGAAGCACGGGACGGGTAGGGAGGATGGTGATTCAGGCCCTGGAGAGATGGCAGCTGAGGCTGCCTGCTGGATTCTATCCCCTGCCCCAAGCCTAAATGCCCTATGTGGGGCTATTCAGTTCCAAGCTGACAACCCACAGTAGCTCCTGCGGCTCAACACGGGGCAAGAGAACAAATGCTCTCTTATCTCAGGGAGACCTCCAGCTGCCTCCCTGCCCACAGTGGCGGCTGTTTCAGTGCCACTAGATCATGGCACAGGCAAGATTGGGCTGTAAGCCAGAGTATGTGCAACATGATAAATATCTTCTCCTTCAATCTAACCCTGAACCCACTCCCCTTCCCTTCCTCTGTAGCAGGGGTGCCCAAAACCCGACCCAGGGGCCACTTGTGGCCCTTGGGGACCCCCAATCTGGCCCTCAGAGAGCCCCCAGTACCCAATGAGCCTCTGGCCCTCTGGAGACTTGCTGGAGCCCACACTGTCCCAACTCAACTGCTCTCAGCATGAGGGCAACTGACCTCTCGCATGAGCCGTGGGATGAAGACTCCCTCCACTGCTTGCTGTTTCATGTCTGTGATGCAGCAGCGGCAGTGAAGGAGAGGCCAACCTTGCTCCATGCAAGGCCTTTAATAGGCCTTGTGCTGTTGCAAGACCTTCTTTCATTCATACAAGTTCCTTCTCCAATATATTCATTTATTCATTCATTCATTGATGAATGAATGAATATTCATTTATGTAAATTTATTTAAATTTATTCAAATTCAAAATGTAAATTAATTCTTTTTTTCCCCAGCCCCCAAACACAGTGTCAGAGAGATGATGTGGCCCTCCTGCCAATGTGGCTTCCCCAGCCAACAGAGGGCCTTCTGAGGGCCAAAAAGAGTCACTTCTGGTTTTCTTGCAACTCTGCAAACTTTTGGAACTTATCTTTTTCACTCTATAGAACAGCTTGCACAAGAATGACACTCTGTGTGTGTGTTATGATCCACCAAACTGCTCTCTTCCCCACCACCTTAGAAGGAACCAACCTACTGCACCATTGCAAACAACATGAATTCTAGTTCTCTTCACAATCAAATCACACCCAGCTCAACAGTTGGAACTGGAGGATCCCTGGATGCAGGCAATACAGCCCTTGAACAATCTGACATAACGTCATTGATTATTGATTCACGTGATGCTGGGCTGTACGCGCCTGCGTTGGCTCGGTCATGTCGTGAGAATGGATGATGGCCGGATCCCTAAGGATCTCCACTATGGAGAACTAGTGCAAGGAAAGCGCCCTACAGGTAGACCACAGCTGCGATACAAGGACATCTGCAAGAGGGATCTGAAGGCCTTAGGAGTGGACCTCAACAGGTGGGAAACCCTGGCCTCTGAGCGGCCCGCTTGGAGACAGGCTGTGCAGCATGGCCTTTCCCAGTTTGAAGAGACACTTGGCCAACAGTCTGAGGCAGAGAGGCAAAGAAGGAAGGCCCATAGCCAGGGAGACAGACCAGGGACAGACTGCACTTGCTCCCAGTGTGGAAGGGATTGTCACTCCCAAACTGGCCTCTTCAGCCACACTAGACGCTGTTCCAGAACCACCATTCAGAGCGCGATACCAGAGTCTTTCGAGACTGAAGGTTGCCAACTACCTGGGCTCTACGATTTTCAACTAGTCGTCACAGGAGTTAATCAAAAGTCACTTAAATCTTTGGGTGACAAGGAGAAGTGGCAGGATGGACAAGACCTTTGCTCAGCCTGTTACACAGCAGGAACTTGAAATCTGCTTAGGGCCCAATCCTAAAGAGTGTGCACTGGCTTACCGCCAACGTGCACTGTCGCAAACATGCTGAAAGGCACATTTGCAGGCCCGAGTACCAGTGTAGCACCAGAGCTGCTCTGCTCGGCTGTTCCACAGACCACTGGTCAGCAGAGAGGTAGGTGGGTGCATGGGGGGAGGTGTTCCAGGGTGGGGGGAGGGCAGGAGGGAGGCAAGACCAGTTGAGCTTCGCTCGACATGGAGGCTCTTCATTCCATGCCAAACTTTGGGTCGTCGTAGAATTGAGTAGCCCCACTGCTGGGCTACTCGCTTTACCCACAGGAAAGGCATGAAAGTCTCCTTCTCCTGAGGAAGCAGCAGTGGTTGCCTGGGGCACACTGGATGCAGTGGCAGCCATTGTCGGTGCCGCCGCAGCTCTGCATGCCGGGCAGCTCATAGTTGGGCTGCCCGCCAGCTTCCCAAAAGTGGAAAAGTAGTGCTGCTGTAGTGTAGTGGCCAACAGTGGTATACCTGAGGGGGAAGCAAGGGGGGCAAATGCCCCAGGCACCAGGTTTGGGGGTGGTGCCATGCTGCCATCCAATTCCGCCGCGGCCCTCCTATGGCATTCAGTCGGCTACCAATAGCTTTAGCGTGCCAGTCTGAGGGCTGCCCCGAGGAGCTCCCTGGCCCTCAGAAGGCCTTTTAAGGCTTTCTGGATGCTGAAAATCATCGCTTCCAGTTTGCAACCGAAAACCAGAAGTTATGATTTTCAACCTGAGGGCCAGGGAGGCCACATGCAGCTTCTCCAGCCAACAGAGGACCTTCTGGGGGGCTGAAAATTGCCGCTTCTGGTTTTTGGCCAAAAACCAGAAGGGACCATTTTTGGCCTCCAGAAGGCCTTAGAAGGTTTTCTGAGGGCCAGGGAGGCTGCACACAGTCTCCCCAGCCCTTAGAACACTTGGAAGGGAGGCAGCAGGCACAGAAAGTGGCATCTCCAGGTGGGGGGGGCTTCCCTGGAGGTGTGCCCCTGGGCAGCACAGTGGCAAGGAATGCCACTGGTGGCCAACACATTTAAGGTGGGAGGAGCATACGCAGAAAGGACTTGCTGCAGTCATGGATTGTTAGAACAATAAACAGAGAACATTTCATTCCAGTGGTCCTGCATGATTTGTGGTAGGGTTCCTGTGCAAACAGACATCTTAAGGGAGGGGAGATCCCCATCCCTGATTGCTAACGAGCAATAGGCCAGAATTCTCTCCTGCTCAGCTGACAAGCTATGCCAAGAAGTGGAGTTCAGAGACTGAAGTGATGCATCTTCCTCTGAAGTTGGAACACGCTCAGCAATCTTTGTTTTCTCACTCCGAGTACCAGGAAATGGTAATAATTGGAGCACTTATGTTAGATGATGCGGGGATCCAACTGAAATTATATTTGCAAACACTCAGCAGCTTATTTCTAATTAATGGCAAATTAAAACCACTCTTGTGTACCTGAAATGGGAGCCATAGCCCAGGCGCTTACCTACTCAGACAATAATCTTCTTTATTTCAGTCTGGAGACTGCTGTACCCCCAAAGGCTTGGAGCAGATCTCATTAACATCTGAAACTGCGATTCAAGCCAAGCTGTCTGAACGCTAGAGATGACTACAGCCAATGGGGTTTACTCCCAGGAAAGTGTGGGTAGGATTGGGCTGTAACCCTCCATCACCTGGATCCAACTCCCCCAAAGTTGACCAAAAGGAAAGCTTTCCCAAAACAAAAAAATACTTTTCGGAATTGTTATTCTATTACAGCATCTCCCTCCAAACCCCAGTCTGGAGGCCAAATTCGGGGTTGGGGTGACGTCACCCCTTCCCCACCATAATCAGCGCTCACCGTCCTGGTGTGCCACCGCTACCTACGGGGAATGCCTTCCCCACCATGACCAGCACGTATTGTTCCAACACACAATGGCTCCTCATGTCCCCAGATCAAGACCATGTGATGCTCTCCAGGGGTCTCCAAAGCCCGGCCCGGGGGCCAGATGCGGCCCGCGGCCAGCCTCTTGTCCCCTGAAAGCCTCCGGCCCACTCGACCGAATATGTCCAGAGCTGTGCTCTGATTGCATCTGGAGGGTGTTCTGAGGGCCAGAGAGGCTGAGTGAATGAGCCCACTCATTCATTCATTTATTCATTCATCTAAGTTCCGTCCCTTATTTATTTATTTACATTTTATATTTAAGTTTTTCCAGCCCTCAGCACTTCACCAGATATTTCATGCGGCCCTCTGGCCAAAAAGTTTGGAGAACCGTAGGCAGTCATATCTGCCTGGAAATCCAGGCTCAATGCCTAGTTGGGCATTGTACCATATCCGTGGCTGCCCAGAGTGTCCTGTCATCCTGATCTGGGAACATGAAGAGCCAAGGTGTGCTGGAACAGTACAGTGGTCACAGTAGGGAAGGCATTCCCGGTATGTAGTGGTCCCTGGTTCAGAGACTGATGTTTTACAGTACTGCAGCAGCATTCAACTGATGAACCAGAAGCTCAGGTCAACCCCAGGGTTCTCTCTTCTGACCCTTATCATGGCTTCTAATCCCAAACACCATTAACTGCTTTTGTTTTGAATTAAAAGACGGAAGCAAAATGCCCCCTCTCCGGGTGATTAGCCACAGTGAGAATTTCCCTTCCAAGACCCCCCCCCCATGTACTCACTCCCATAGGCAAATCTTAAGACTCTAACACAGCTATTTTTAATGTTTTGCTTCTCAAGGCACACTGACCTCTGTGGTCTTCTCTACGCCTCTTGTGAAGTCACCTCCAGCTTCCGGGAGACTCTTCTGATTCTGTGGCTCTGTTTCTAGGGCAAGTGTCTGCAGTAACGAATAGTCTGGCCCACTTCTTCCACTACCTGTTTTCAGTGATTTTCAGCCACTGTGCTCCCAGCTCCTGCAACACACCTGCGGACTTTTGAAAACTGCTGCACTAGCAAAAGGGTGTGCCACTGAATTGCTTAAAGGAAGAGACACATCTCTCTGTTCTCACTGAGACAGAGAGGGTTAAAGTAGCCACACTCAGCGGGTAGATTTTCAACCTATTTCCTCTCATGGCACACTGGCAAGGCAGTAGACTAGTCAAGGCACACCATCGGTTTTTTGACAATTGACAAGGCACACTGTGCTGACAATGGGCAGCTCACATTCCCCAATGGTTCTACTAATAAATGACCCTCTTCCAAATTCCCACAACACACCTAGGAACCATTTGTGGCACATCAGTGTGCCACTTCACAGTGGTTGAAAATGGCTGGGGTAGACGCATTCAAGCCCAGCTAAGATTCAAGGACATAAATATTCATATTTATATGAAATACAGACATCTACATTATGATCTCAGTTAAAAAGCAGTTACTGACCAGGGCAATACCAGAAAGTCAATGGAACCAAATTACAGATCCAGACTAGTTATACACAGATTTTTTTATACACGGATTTGACTCAACACGAATGGCCCCTGCAAATGAGAAGGAATGTGCTGATCCCTGGAGAAGGGGAAAAGTGCACCCCTTTAAAATCAGTTTAAAGAACTGAACAGTCCATTAACAATAGTCTCCTTCATGAGAGAGAGAGAGAGAGAGAGAGAGAGAGAGAGAGAGAGAGGGTAGCTGGCTGACAATCCATCAATCCTCCTCTCTCCAGGCAACCCCCCCTTTCCCCTGAGCACGTGAAAGAAAGGTAATCAATTTGCATTGGTGAAGGGAAGGGCTGAGTGAAGCGCCTTTGTAAGCACTTGTAGGAGGACTGATTGATGATAGTCTTCTTAATGACTCTTATCTTCCATCACAAAGGTCAGCAAGGCTGTTTTTAAATCACCAAAGAAACTTTGTTTTTAAATTGATTTGCTATAATGTGTTTTTTGCCATCCACCTGAGTGCTTGGAACCCACGTGAATAATGAGGCTCAACCTGTAAATGCAAAATCTGAATCAAGTTGTAATTTGACCTGGTTCCCAAACTATGCTGTAACACAGTGGTTCTCAAACTTTTATGCACTGGGACCCACTTTTTACAATGACAATCTGTTGGGATCCACCAGAAGTGATGACACTAACCTGGAAGTGATGTCATGGCTGGAACTGACATCATCAGTTTAGGCTTCAAACCTAAGCCATGGTCAGCCAAAGGTTCCATTATTGTTGGCAACCTTCAGTCTCGAAAGACTCTGGTATCACACTCTGAATGGTCGTTCTGGCACAGTGTCTAGTGTGGCTGAAAAGGCCGATTTGGGAGTGACAATCCCTTCCACACTGGGAGCAAGTGCAGTCTGTCCCTGGTCTCTCTCCCTGGCTATGGCCTTCCTTCTTTGCCTCTTTGCCTCAGTCTGTTGGCCAAGTGTCTCTTCAAACTGGGAAAGGCCATGCTGCACAGCCTGCCTCCAAGCGGGCCGCTCAGAGGCCAGGGTTTCCCACCTGTTGAGGTCCACTCCTGAGGACTTCAGGTCCCTCTTGCAGATGTCCTTGTATCGCAGGTGTGGTCTACCTGTAGGGCGCTTTCCTTGCACGAGTTCTCCATAGAGGAGATCCTTTGGGATTCGGCCATCATCCATTCTCACGACATGACCGAGCCAACGCAGGCGTCTCTGTTTCAGCAGTGCATACATGCTAGGGATTCCAGCTCACTCCAGGACTGTGTTGTTTGGAACTTTGTCCTGCCAGGTGATGCCGAGAATGTGTCGGAGGCAGCGCATGTGGAAAGCGTTCAGTTTCCTCTCCTGTTGTGAGCGAAGAATCCATGACTCGCTGCAGTACAGAAGTGTACTCAGAATGCAAGCTCTGTAGACCGCATACTATTATTTTGCATAGTTGAAATTCAAACTTTCCAGTCTGGAACTCAAAGCAGAATTTAGGCTTGGATCCTTCTCCAACCACGTAGCCCTCCCCCCTTTCCAATGTCCCATCTTCCCACCTCTTCAAGGCAAAGTACCAGGCCTCTCTCCCACCTGCCCAGCAGCCCTCTACTCTGTATTTTCAGCTCTGTGTTTTCAATGGTGATTGAGCTAGGTGCTACAAGACCCACCTGATATCGGCTTGCAACCCACCTAGTGGGTCCTGACCCACAGTTTGAGAAACGCAGTTTAATGAACCTACCCTGCTTCCACTTCCATGACAGTGCAATATTATTAGCAGGATTATTATTAATCAGCATCATCAACTCTGCCACACAGTAGCTTGAATGTTCTACTGCAATAGATTGTTTCATAAATGTCACTAGGAAACACCCCCAGGGCTATCCCACCAACTGGATCCAGCGCTGCCACTGCCTTCCTTCCTCCGACTGGCTTACTGCCTTTTTAAGAGAAAGGAGAACTGGTCTGTGGAACCCCTTACCACAGGATGTGGTGATGGCATCAAGCCTAGATGCCCTTAAAATGGGATATGACAGATTTCTAGAAGAAAAGTCCATCACAGGTCACAAGCTGCAACACTCGCTAGGACGAGTGTCATGACAGGCTCTTGCGCTTGAAGATATCTGTTATCCTCTACTGTTGGGTTCCTGAAAAACCTAGTGGATGCTGAATTAGCAGATACTGAATAATTGAATCTATGGGGAAAATGGGGTTAGGTTCCAGGGGACCCCTTTCACCATACACTCAATGAACTGTATGAGCCTGAATCTTAACTTGAAGTCTATGGGGCTGGGTGATAGTGAGGGCTCATCTATATCTCCAACATCTACTGCTTCCTTCTCCATGTTGGATATCCCTTGATGCATTGAAGGTTGTGGCAATGGTGATGCCCATTTCTCTGTACCGGCTATCCCTCGACTCATTGAAGGTTGCTGGCCCAACAGTGTGCCCTCGGAGTTCAGCAGAGGGAAGGGGGTTGCTTCACCCATCCTTCTCCACCACCTATCTCTTGGCTCCTTCCCTTGGCTTGTCCCAGCCCCAGAGCAGCCCTCAGGTAGCCTTTCCATCATCAGCCTCCCATCATCAACAGGGTTGTGAAGGTTCAGCTGGAGTCCTCAAGATGGTACCCGAAATGGAGGGCAAGTCTGGAAGTAGACCTGTATGTGTCTGACGATTCTCCATGGCCCAGTGCCCATCTGATGTGGATATTCATGGATAACGAGAACAGAATCGCAGATAAGAAAAGATAGGTGGCAGTTCTACCCCTTGCAGATAAGTGAATTAACAGATAGCAAATTTGCATATAAAGAGAACTAACCGTACCTCTACCCTTCTGCCATAAAGCACACAGGCAGAGATTCCTGGGTCCATCAAGCTGATTCCAGCACTGTTTTTCCACACACTGTAAGAATAAGAGCAGAATAGCCTCTCTCCAGGAGAGATGTCTGTGTTTCATCTAATCAGGTACTAAATGCAAGCCGGAACCTTTAAGAAAAAGAAGTGGTTTGCTCCCGAGGCCTCCGTGATAGGGTGGGAGGGAAACAAATTACAAATACATCACCCTCTTTCCCTCCCAGCTTGACAAGGTATTAAAAACTACAGGCAGGAGTTGCTAAAGCCTTTGGGGGAGGGGGGAGGAGATGCAGGATTTGGAATCAAAAGCATGGAGGCTCTAATTTATCTGTGCTTCCTGACACAGGAAAGTGTTTGTTTGGTTGAGATGAAGTCCCAGGTTCTCTGTAAGCATCTCCATTGGTAGCTCAGCGAGATTCTGTGATCTTTATCGACCACTGCAAGCTACTCAGTATACACAGCATTGGCCCGTCTGTGTCTCACCACCCACCAACTCCCCAAAGTCTCAGATGAGGATCTCTTTCCTTACCTACTAGCAGCTTCTTTTTCAAGGTTCCAAGGACTGAGGTGCTGGGGTCTGTACACACCAAGCACATGCTCTGACGATGAGCTACTGATGAACACAGAAAGCTGCCATCCACTGAATCAGGCTCTCGGTACAGCTCAGTCAGTGTTGGCTAGACCAGTGGTTCTCAAACTATTTAGCACTGGGACCCACTTTTCAGAATGACTGTCCAGGACCCACCAGGAGTGATGTCATTAACTTGGAAGTGATGTCATAGCCAGAAGTGGCCTCGTCAAGCAAGAAGTGCATTTATGAGAATGAAGCAATCACTGATATTGCGCCATTTTCCCTAGGTAGGGCGGCTATTAAGGGCGCAATCCTACCCTGCGCTGGAACAGGGAAGCCAGGAGGCTTGCGCTGTATACAGTGCAGGATAGGGGCCAAAAGTGGCTCAGCCAGAGGCAAGAGGAAACTTTTCCCCTCACACCTGGGAAAAGCGCCCTTTCCCCAATGGGTCTCCTCGTCCACCTCTTGAGGTGGCACAAGTCCAAGGACAGCGGAGCGGCTTGAAGCTGCTCTGTTCTCCCCAGGAACAGGGGTTGGGATCCGGCACTCCGCTCCCCGCTTGCCCGCACCCTGGGCCGCCCACCACCCGCCCTCACCCGCCCAGGAATGCCTCCCTTCCGCCTCCTCCCCACCGACCTCAGAGGCTCGCGTTGGCCCAGCTGGGCTGACGTAAGCCTTGGTGCCTCCACTGGCATGGAGGCTTGTTCCAGCCTCCCCAGGCCTCTGCACACCGGCCTAGCCGACTCCTGAGGAGGCGCAAACATGCCTTCCAGCACGTTTGCGGCGCAAGGGACTTGCACCAGCCCAAGTCAAGGGCTGGATTGTGCCCAAATGAATTAAAATAAATTATACATAACTAAAACAAATAGGTGGAGATGGGATGGGGAAGCCAGCCCTGTTCCACCAAGTGAATTCTCTGTAGCCTGCCTGTGGTAATCTAACCCCCTCTCCAAAAAAAAAAAAAATCAGTAAGATTTTTCAGCCCTACCCAGTGCCCAGTTCAGTTTAAGTTCTTAAATTTAAACCAGTTCAGTGTGATTTATAATCTATTTTAAATAAAACTGGTTTTGGGAGCTGGATTGTGCCCAGTTCTGGTCGCCGTATCTCAAAAAAGACGTAGTGGAAATGAAAAGGTGCAAAAGAGAGCGACTAAGATGATTACGGGGCTGGGGCACCTTCCTTATGAGGAAAGGCTACGGCGTTTGGGCCTCTTCAGCCTAGAAAAGAGGCGCCTGAGGGGGGACATGATTGAGACATACAAAATTATGCAGGGGATGGACAGAGTGGATAGGGAGATGCTCTTTACACTCTCACATAACACCATAACCAGGGGACATCCACTAAAATTGAGTGTTGGGAGGGTTAGGACAGACAAAAGAAAATATTTCTTTACTCAGCGTGTGGTCGGTCTGTGGAACTCCTTGCCACAGGATGTGGTGATGGCATCTAGCCTAGACGCCTTTAAAAGGGGATTGGACAAGTTTCTGGAGGAAAAATCCATTATGGGGTACAAGCCATGATGTGTATGCGCAACCTCCTGATTTTAGAAATGGGCTCTGTCAGAATGCCAGATGCAAGGGAGGGCACCAGGATGAGGTCTCTTGTTATCTGGTGTGCTCCCTGGGGCATTTGGTGGGCCGCTGTGAGATACAGGAAGCTGGACTAGATGGGCCTATGGCCTGATCCAGTGGGGCTGTTCTTATGTTCTTATGTTTCTTATGTTCACAAACCTTTTAGCACTGGAACCAACTTTTTAAATTACGCACTATCAGGCCCACCTAGCTTGTGTTCCACCTCACTAGCTTGCAACACTGTTTTTATCATCCTTATGGGGGAGTTGAATTCTGGAGCATTAAGCTCCAGGTTCATCAGATCAGGACCATTCTGCATTCCCCTTCACCTGGCCTTCAAGGCACTGCTGCTTACTCATGAGTAAAACACATGAGTTTCACTTTCAGTAGGGCTCATTTGCCAATATGGAGGGAGGGACTTCTTTCTTGAACGTTTTGGGTTGTTCTGGGCTGCCTTCATCGGATCAGGACCATTCTGTGGTGTTGCGTTCTTCTCCGCCTGCCATTTGCAATGGATCAAGGCATGTTTGTCTACTCCTGAGTAAACTCACAGTGTAGCTCAGTTTCATTTTCCATAGGACTCCATGCATTTGCCTTCTCAGCTATCAACTTAAAGCTTTGTGACCCACCAACGATCAGGTCATAACCCATGTGGGTCTCGACCCACATTTTGAGAAACCCTGGGGAGGACTGATACTCCAGGACTTCAAGGTGAAGCTCTTATAGAAGATGAACTTGCCTAATTCTGAAGCTCTTTGCTGAGGTCCATTTGGCCCCGACTAGTAATCAGTGGCTCCCCCACTACAGTCTACCTTATTGGTTCATAAATTCAGTCCCACTACTTCCAAAAGTGATCAGAAACAGAACTTATTTTCAAGGTCAGTCCAACTTTGGAAGTCACCCATTGCTACGCCCTTCCTGGGGGCCCCAAGCTTTAACCATCCAGGTCAGAAGCAGCCTTCCAGCCATAAGAAGATCTCATCTTTAGAGCAGGACATTCCCTTGGGAAATGCAGTTTTTCCCCCAAACCACCAAGCCTCTCTAGTACCACCAGTGCCACCAGGAAATATAGTTTTCCCAAGAACTACTTCAGCTGCAGGATTTTAAATCAAGCTAGAGAAGACCACGGGGTTTGGGGTTCTGCAATACTCTCCTTTGAGATGAGCATGAGAAGTACCTAAAGCAGTGGTTTTCACACATTTAGCACTGGGACCCACTTTTTAGAATGAGAATCTGTCAGGACCCATCCAAAGTGATGTCATGACCAGACATGACATCATCAAGCAGGAAAATTTTTCACAATCCTAGGCTGCAACCCCACCCACACTTACCCAAAAGTCCCATTGACTATCATTGTTAAAAGAATACACATAGTAGCTTGTTAAAAGTACAGGGCTGTCACATTTCCCCAAATGCAGTCCCATACCATGGGAGCATCTATATAATAAAAATATTGAAATGAATGGGGACCCACTTGAAATTGGCTCACTACCCACCTAGTAGGTCCTGACCCACAGTTTGAGAAACACTGCTCTAAAGTTTTATCTGGGACCAAATCCAGCAAGCTTCACCAGCATCCCTGGTCTTTCCACCTTGGTCATCCAGGTCCATTTCAAGCAACACCCTGTCCAATTGAATATGTTTAATCTGCAGATTTCTCCAACAAGAATGGCTGATGGAGTTTTGAATGGCTTTGTTCATTATGCAGCAGCGCATAGAGGCTTTGTGGGTTGTTTTTTTTAATGAAAAATGATGGGATCCGATCAAAGTGACCAGTTAACATCTTGCTCAGCACTTTTTGACAATACTGTAATTGCAACCTTTCAACTAGAGCTTCTTATTCATCTACCAGTGTAAAAAGGACACCCGTGGAATTGTCTCTGAATACATTCATGCCTCACAAAAAAAAAAAATTCTATTCCATTTCCTCCAGTCCATTTGCAAAAAGAAAGACTTCGCAGTGAGGCGGAAAACGATTTCAAGCCATCTGCATAATGGTTGCAGCTTTTGTCTGGCTCAAAGGCTCATCTTTTGGAAAATGGTTATTGGAGATTGCAATTTTCATAAATGTTTGGAAATTGATACAAAGGAAACTGCCCATAAAAATCGTTGAGGGGAGCATCTCTAAGTACTTTGCTGCTAAATGACACAGAAGAACTGAAGCGGCAGCACCACCGAAGTCAGTAGCTGGTAGACATGCCTGTCGGCTACCAGCAAAGCTGGGGCGGTAGGATTCAGGCCACCTTACCTTGGCCAAACTTCTCAGTCTAATGTTCTCCTTAACTTGATTGGGGCTGGTAATATGGAGGTCCAGTCAAGGCAAACTCCAGAAAACCAGGTCAGGATATTGAGGAATCTCAGCTGAGAGTCAGCAAGCACTGCATATGAGAGCCAACACTGTTGTTGGCAACCTTCAGTCTCGAAAGACTCTGGTATCACGCTCTGAAAGGTGGTTCTGGAACAGCATCTAGTGTGGCTGAAAAGGCCGATTTGGGAGTGACAATCCCTTCCACACTGGGAGCAAGTGCAGTCTGTCCCTGGCTATGGGCCTTCCTTCTTTGCCTCTTAGCCTCAGACTATTGGCCAAGTGTCTCTTCAAACTGGGAAAGGCCATGCTGCACAGCCTGCCTCCAAGCGGGCCGCTCAGAGGCCAGGGTTTCCCACCTGTTGAGGTCCACTCCTAAGGCCTTCAGATCCCTCTTGCAGATGTCCTTGTATCGCAGCTGTGGTCTACCTGTAGGGCGCTTTCCTTGCACGAGTTCTCCATAGAGGAGATCCTTTGGGATCCGGCCATCATCCATTCTCACGACATGACCGAGCCAACGCAGGCGTCTCTGTTTCAGCAGTGCATACATGCTAGGGATTCCAGCACGTTCCAGGACTGTGTTGTTTGGAACTCTGTCCTGCCAGGTGATGCCGAGGATGCGTCGGAGGCAGAGCATGTGGAAAGCGTTCAGTTTCCTCTCCTGTTGTGAGCGAAGAGTCCATGACTCGCTGCAGTACAGAAGTGTACTCAGGACACAAGCTCTGTAGACCTGGATCTTGGTATGTTCCGTCAGCTTCTTGTTGGACCAGACTCTCTTTGTAAGTCTGGAAAACGTGGTAGCTGCTTTATCGATGTGTTTGAGAGCCAACACAGACATTAAACAAACACCAATAATGAATAATGATAATGATGAAGGTATTTATATACCGCCTTTCTTGCTTGTCAGATTTCTCCTCAGACTTTAATTCAAGGCGGTTTACATAGGCAGGCTGTTCTAAATCCCCGTGGGGATTTTTACAATCAAAGAAAGGTTCTATCTTTCAAGAACCACAACATTTCAGACGGATCTTTCTGATCTGGTATCACATTCTGGCCTCCAGCTTCCTCCCACACAAGCTGACAAGCAGCTCCTTCATTTCTCACATGGAGAGCAGCCAAGACGCTTCTTCGCTCACGCCAAAGAGCAGGTGGAATAACTCGGCTTGTCAGCTGCTTCAAGGTCTTGCCATTCACGGTGCCAGTGGCCTCGAACTGGCGACCTTCGGATGTTATCTTCAGGCAAACAGAGGCTCTACCCTCTAGACCAGACCTCCAGACATGATAGCTTTGTGTCTAGTTTCTTCCCCTCCCTGCAATATCATTTCTAGCAGTGGCTCTCAAACTTTTTAGCACCGGGCCGTACTTTTTAGAATGACAATCTGTTTGGACCCACCAGAAGCGATGTCATTAACCCGGAAGTGATGTCATGGCCAGAAGTGACATCATCAAGCAGGAAAATGTTTAATACCCCATACAAAAAATCAAAATCAAGTAACTTAATTAAATTATTTAAATAAATTAAAATTAAAACATGTGATAATAGCAATGACATAATATGAGTTGTGGGGGAAATTCCCCTCTCACACAACACCAGAACCAGGGGACATCCACTAAAACTGAGTGTCAGGAGAGTTGGAACAAATAAAATAAAATATTTCTTTACCCAGTGTGTCATTAGTCTGTGGAACTCCTTGCCACAGGATGTGGTGAAGGTGTCTGGCTTAGATGCCTTTAAAGGGTGATTGGACGGACTGATGGCGGAAAAGTCCATCACAGGTTACAATCTGCAATGGGTATGTTCAGCCTCCTGGTATTAGATGTAGACTGTCTCCGAATGCCAGATGCAAAGGAGGGCACCAGGACTTTTTTTGTCTCTTTTTGTCTTGTGCACTCCCCGAGGCATCTGGAGGGCCATGGTGAGATACAGGAAGCTGGACTAGATGGGCCCATGGCCTGATCCTGTGGGGCTCTTCTTATATTAGTTGACAACTAGACCCTGGGCTGCCATTTACAGGAAAGGCCACACACATACGCATTGTAGCAAAACATGGAGTTTCTCATTGAGAAGTCGATGTACCCTCAAGCATAGAAAACAGATAGGATTTCCATCCCTCTGATTGTGGTCCTGAAAGTGCGCGTGCGCGCGCGCACACACACACACCAGGGTGCTACCCATTGAGCAAGTTGTTCAGCCAGGCTGTGGCATCTTTTCCAGGGAAAGGGCTGAAGCCGATTTTTAAGCCAGTTAAATAGCCTTGATCTTCCTTGCAGATCCCTTCGCCTGGCAGTCATTGCACCTCTCCCCTTTAAAATAAATGACACTGCAAGAAATGTAAAATAGGACAGCGAGAATGATTAAGCTGTGGAGTGGCATCCCAAGGGAAGTGTAGAAAGCCCCATTTCTTGATATTTTTAAGACCAGACCAGAAAAGAAGAAAGTGTGCTTCCGATGAACAAGGCGGGATTGACAGGAAATCAATTGGCAGGGGTCCTTCCCAGTACAACTTTCTCAAGCGTAACCCAGAAAGTACACCAGTGTGGCTCAACTTCTTAAGCTTGCAATGAACTTCTCAGGAACAAAAAAAGAAAGGCAGACATTGGTCAGGTGCCTTGGGGATCTCCTGAATCCTCTCCTGTATCTCAGATGTGGAGGGGGAGAAGGGTCTCCACTTTGTGTTTGATTGTCATCTGGAAGGAGGCCAGGGCATCAGCACCCTCCCATTGTCAAAAAAAGGCACAGCAGGGTCGACATGTGCTTACAAGAGGCCCCATCTCTCCCCCAAGGACCCCTGATGGCTTGGGCGTGTCTCTATCACCAGGGAAAGCATGTCATGTTTGACCTGGCCATGTGCGAATCATGCTGCTCCACCACTGTGGATCACCAGTGGTGTTGCTCGGGGGGTGCAGGGAGTACAGACCGTACTGGGTGATGCACCTGGAGGGGGGGTGACATCACTACAGGCAAAAATGGTAAAATCTTGGTATTTTCAAATAATACCAAGATCTTATATACCATCTGATGTGTAATTCAGAATGCAATGAAATGGACTACATTGAAGTATCTGTATTCTGTCAAAAGGTATAGCCAAAAAAAATCCAGAAAAGGAAAACACAACTGCCTAGTGTAAAAAAAAAAAGTGGATTTCTGTAATTCAAAATGAGACTGTTCCATGAGCCAATGAGATGTTATTATGAAACAGCAATGAACCAATGAGGTATTAGTAAGAGTCAGCTCTCATTTCCATGCATCAGAGCTAATACTCGTTGTGTTGAGTGTCTTCAAGTTAGTCACTGTTTGTTTGTTTTTTTGGTTATTGATTTGTTGGGTGACCTGGATGGTTATATATTAAAATAAATAAAGTCACTGGGGGTCTGTGGAACTCCTTGCCACAGGATGTGGTGACGGCATCTGGCCTGAATGCCTTTAAAGGGGGATTGGACAAGTTTCTGGAGGAAAAATCCATTACGGGGTACAAGCCATGATGTGTATGCGCAACCTCCTGATTTTAGAAATGGGCTATGTCAGATGCAAGAGAAAGCACCAGGATGAGGTCTCTTGTTATCTGGTGTGCTCCCTGGGGTATTTGGTGGCCGCTGTGAGATACAGGAAGCTGGACTAGATGGGCCTATGGCCTGATCCAGTGGGGCTGTTCTTATGTTCTTAACTACAATTCCCAGAATGCCTTGCAGGTCTCTTGTTATCTGGTGTGCTCCCTGGGGCATTTGGTGGGCCACTGTGAGATACAGGAAGCTGGACTAGATGGGCCTATGGCCTGATCCAGTGGGGCTGTTCTTATGTTCTTATGGGTGACGCCAACCCTTGTGATGCCACTGCATTTAGGCTACGTGTATGAGATTGTGATTTGATTCTGTATGGTCTGGTATGGGAGGAGGTCCATTAAGGGGTGATGCAATGAGCTCTCGGTTTGGGTGGTGCAAACCGAGTGAAGCCTCTGGGGATCACAAGCCTTTCTTCTTTATGCTCCCAGTGGAAAGTGGATCAGCCAAGTTGGGCTTGCTGGGAGGAACCCGAGGCCCAATGAGACCAGAAGGAAGAAGAGGGACAAAGCACTCAAAGAGAGAAGATCCACTGTATCAGGGATAATCCCAAATACTCCTCACACCTACATCATGTACAGGGGCACCAGGAAAACGTTAGCGACGTTAGAAAACGTTAGTTTTTCCATGGCTCTTGAAGGTGACTTGCCCCCAAACTCACAGGGCACTTTGAATAAACCCATAAACCAGATGTTTGAACAATTTTTTGAGGATTCTCCTTTTTTCTTGGCCTCCTTTTTTGTGGCGCGACTCTTTTTCTTTGCAGACCTCGAGAGAATGTTAAAACTCTTGGATTAAAAATAAAGTTAAGCATCAGGGCCCTGCCCCTGTCAAATTGGGGGCAGTGTAAAGCAGGGCAGAGGGACCGAAGGTGAAGGGAACCTCAGACAGCAGCAGCCACCAAATTCCCCTAGTTGCCCAGACCAGTGAAGAAGTCTGACCTAGAATCTTTTATGGGCTATTTGCCTTTTGTTATATAAAAAGCACACTTTGTACGTCAGCCAGCTTTTTCGCTGGCTCTCGTTCTCGTATGGCTGGACTTCCTATATTTCTCTCCTTCAACAGAGCTGGGTGGTAGCACACCAGCTAAGCTGGTAGCCAGCAGCACACATCTGATGTCCCTTAGGCCAGTGGTTCTCAAACATTTTTGCACCAGGACCCACTTTTTGCAATGACAATCTGTCAGGACCCACCAGAAGTGATGCCATTAACCTGGAAGTTATGTCCTGGTCGGAAGTGACATCATCAAGCTGGAAAAATTTAACACCCCCCCATACGACAATAATCAAATCAAAATCAATTAAATTAAAAGTTTACAATATATGGTTAAAAATTTAAAATCAAGAAGAACCCCTCCAAGCAGTTGCTGATCTGTTTAAAAGAAAAAAAATTCCCTAAACATCCTAAAGGTTGCAATCCTATCCACATGCACCCAGGAGTAAGCCCCATTGACTATCATTGTTAAAAGCACAGATCTGTAACACTGCCCCAAATGCAGTCACATACCATGGTAGCATCAAGCCTACTAAAAATAAAATGCATATTGAAATGAATGAGGACCCACCTGAAATTTACTCATGACCCACCTAGTGCGACCCAACATACATTTTGAGAAACACTGCCTTTGGCAACCGGATTTCCCCCAAGTCTTCCAACAGTCCTACTTGTGTGAAGGCCCTTTTGCTGGCACCCTCGGTCCAACCTGAGCTCAGAACCTGGCCTGCAGATAAACAGAAGCTTCCTGTTGACCAGAGAGCTCCAGGGTGCTCAGCTCTGGTCCCCATCCTCTCAGCTTCCTCTTGCCTGGACTGTCCATGATCCAGCACTAAGATAATACTGTTTGGAACTGGCCTTTCTAGCTGAGGGAGGGGTACTCGAGGCAGCTGATAATATGAGAAAACACAGATCAGGACAAACACATCATAAAAACGGCAGAAGCAATTAAAAAAAGGCTGAAAGGCACACATCACAAAGCTACAAGGAGCAATCATTTTCAGAAAGCCTCCAAAGCAGCCGAGTCTTAAAGCTCTGACAAAGCACTGGTAAGGATGGACGGACAGGGGCGGGGAGATGACAGGGGGGCCTGCAGAGTCTCTGCCTGCTCACCTCCACTGCTGCTGCTCCTCTCATTCCCTTGATTGGAAAAGAAAGAGGGGATGGTAGAGGAGGTGTGGAGGGGAGGAGAATGGTGAACCAGAGCATCCCTCTATTCCTTCTCCAGCCAGAAGATCAGAGGAAGGTGTACCACCAGGGGCACCAGAAGGTCTTGGGGCAGCCCTGTGTGTCTCCTGTTGTACCAATGTCTGCATGTGTACCAGTCCCCACACATCGCAGGGGACAGGGGGCTAGATGCTATAACACCCTATAACAGGGCTTCCCAAACGCACCTCCATCGCGACACCCTCCGTGCAGCAAATGCACTGGTGCCTGATGATGCCATCACCAGTTCCTTTCATATTGGAGACATTTACTTTTATTCATCACATTTTTATACATGGCTGCTCCCCTCCTTATGTCTTCACAACAACCCTGTGAGGTAGGTGAGGCTGAGAGGAAGTGACTGGCCCAAGGTCACCCAGGAAGCTTCATGGCTGAGGGGGGATTTGAACCTGGGTCTTCCAGGTCTGAGTCCACCTCCCAAACCACTACACCACCCTGGCTCTCGACCATGGTGCAACCCTGAAAAGAGTGGTAAGAGGCTCCGGGCGGAAGGGAGGGCCCAGCAGCAAAACACTCCCACACAGAATCCACTGAGCCAAGCCTCTGCTCTGTGGTCTTCCCTTGCCCTAGGGCAGCGGTTCTCAAACTGGTGGGTCACGACCCACCAGGGGAACCGGAAGCAGGGCATTCCCTCTTAAGGCAGCAGTGATGGTGCCACAGGGATCATGGCACCACTGTGACCAAGAGACATCAGATACAGCTGGGGGCAGCACAAGCCCCCCTGGGGGCTGCTGGGGGCCGCTGACACCTCCACAGGGCTCCCCAAGTCTCAGAATGCTTCAAAATAGGTATCACAACCCACATCCAGTTCCACAATTGCAAACCAGAAGTCAATCGCAATTGCTATTTTTAGACATGGAGGCTTGGGACGCCCTGCAGAGATGTCCACAGTCTACCTGCACCCCCCAGGAGGCCGACGCTGACAGGGGTAAGTATAGCCCCCCCTTTGTTCCTGGCAGTGGCGCAATCCTGTCGACGGCATCACTGCCTTCGCCTACCCCCCACAACAGCCTACATAGTTCCCAACTTCCCTGTAAATGTTTGGGAAGTTCTGCCCTAGGGGAATCCTAGGGGGAATCCCTGCCCTAGGGAACCTAGGGGGGAACCTTCTGTACACAGGCAGTGCACCTGCAGTATGATGGGACTGAGCTCCTCGTGTGCCATTTTGTAAGTCCAAACCAAGGTCATCTTCTGCAGCGGACACTGCGCGTGCAACTACAACAGTGCTTTCACAATCTGGGATAACCTGTTGCTTCTGTTCCCAAGCAGAGCCACCAAACCAGTTTGCATCATGAAACAAACATTTCAAAAGGAACAGGAAAAGGGCGAGCGCAGCATTTCTTCGCAACTAGCCCAATAAAGGCAATATTTTTTTAAAATGTCATTCTTTAATAGCAACCATTATAGACTATTAGGGAATGTCTCTACAGTGCAGCCATTGATTGCCCGGACTTCTAAGGCCATTAAACCAGTTGGAAAGATTTTCCTCTTTATTGAAAAGACAGGCCATTGAACTGGTGCTATTTCAATGTGGCCCAAGAGAGATGGTGTACCCTCTTCCCACCAGAGGATCCCTAATGGAACACATCATCTAGACCAGCATTCTCTTTCCCAAAGCGGACATCCGAAGGTCTCCACGCCTTGGTTACCCACAGCTTGACAAACAAACAGAGGAATGCACAATGTCAGAAACAGGACTCGGTTCCCAGACCGCTCCTTGTCAAAGGTTGACCTTTGGAGTTTGGAGCTGAGCCCAGGGATCTAGTCGAGGAGAGACATCGGGAGGAGAGTTCTGGGAGTTCCCTATAGCAGGAGTGGTGATCAGCAGGATCACTCAGATGCCGACTTTGGAACTTTCAAAGGCACCTTAGACTCTTGAAAGGCTCAGAAAGAGGCAAAACTGAGAAATTTGCCCAGGGGCCTACCTCATTGTCTAGGGCAGCCATTTTCAACCACTGTGCCGTGGCACACTGGTGTGCCATAGATCGTCTGCAGGTGTGCTGTGAGAGTTTGGGGCAGGGACATTTGTTAGTAGGGCCACTGGAGGATGCAAGCCCCTGCTGTCAATGGGTGTGCCTTGTCAATTGCCAAAAAGCGATTGGTGTGCCTTGACAATTTCAGTGCCGTGTCAGTGTGCCATGAGATGAAAAAGGCATCTTCTTTCTCAAGGGCTGCCTGAGGGATATATAAACTTGTTACATTAATATAATTCTAAGCAAATTTACCTGGGAGTAATATCTATTGAACTCAGTTGGGCTTACTATTGAGTAAACATTCATAAGTTAGAACTAATATACCTTGAGCTGTTATATTTTTCAGGGTTTAGAGCCCAACCCTATCCAATTTTCCAGTGCCAGTGCAGCTGTGCCAATGGGGTATACATTGCATCCTGTGATGCAAGACTTAGATGCAAGTCAAACAGAGTCCCAAAAAAGCTCTGGTCAAATCCCAAAGGCTGCCCGTTAAGATTTGTGCATAAGAACATAAGAACAGCCCCACTGGATCAGGCCGTAGGCCCATCTAGTCCAGCTTCCTGTATCTCACAGCGGCCCACCAAATGCCCAGGGAGCACACCAGATAACAAGAGACCTCATCCTGGTGCCCTCCCTTGCATCTGGCATTCTGACATAGCCCAATTCTAAAATCAGAAGGTTGCGCATACACATCATGGTTTGTACCCTGTAATGGATTTTTCCTCCAGAAACTTGTCCAATCCCCTTTTAAAAGCGTCCAGGCTAGATGCCAGCACCACATCCTGTGGCAAGGTGTTCCACAGACCGACCACATGCGGAGTCAAGTCAAAGGGGACGGGGACTCATAAATCGACTCAAGTCTCTCCTCACCAGGAATGTGAATCAGCACATCTCTGCCTAGAAGTAAGTTCCATTATACAAGATGGGGCTTACTTCTGAGCAGACATACCTAGGATTGCACTACAAGAGGGTAAGCTTTGAATCAAGATTCTTAGACTTGAATCTCTCCTCATTTGATGATCCTAGGCAAGCCACCATATTGCAACACTTCAGCACATCGCAGCATGTTAAAGGGCAAGCCTAGCACCTGAAACTGGGTCAGTTGCTTCCTATGGACTACATAGTTTAGCCCTTTGGAGGCCAACAGCTGGATGGCACACTCTCACAGCCCAGAAATGGATGAAAAGTCTCCCGTTCGGGACAGGGAAAATTTGACTGGCTCCCATCTCTGAATATCTGGGGTATTTTGCCAGACATCCACTGGATATCCGGAATACATTGCAGTGGGCCTTTGTTACCTGTGAGGGATCCATTCCAGGACACCCCCCCCCCCATAAATACCAATTTCCTTGGATAATGGAAACTGGAAGGGTCTTCCAGGGCCTTCCAGTCATGTCCAGAAGGTCCTTGAAGCCCTCCAGACATGGGCTTAACACCCACACTGAGTGAAATCTGCAGATGATTAATCCATGGGTAAGGAGGGTAGATGGTACTGAATATTTTCTTATTAGATTTCTGGAAATAATCATTTTCTGAGCTGAAATGAGCATACCCCCCAAAAGCTCTCTTCAAAAGTATATGCTTAATGTTTTGGACAATATGGGGTTTTCATGTAAGTTGCCCTGAGAGGTTTACACCTGAAAAGTAGAGTATAAATAACAAAAACGTATTTTGCATGTATTGCACTGGGTGCATGATTGCTTGCCTTGTACATTTCTCAACAGAAAGATCTAATAAAACTACTATGGCTTGGATCCAAAGGTACCCTTCCACAGATGAAAGCCTTTTTTTGCTTATGGAGGGACTGCGGCCAGGAAAGCATAAAGGAACCTCCCCCTCCCCCCCCAAAAAAAAATTGAGAAAAATTCTTGCATTCTTGTTCCTAAGCAAGATTTCACAGACGCTCTTTTAAAGACCTCTTGAGTTTATGCACGTTACCTTCCTTATCCATTGTGTTTCTCGCACTGTGACACAACCCCCAACACCCTGGCACTGCCCTGTGAAAAGACATCCACGGATCAACACCCACACATTCTCTTCCACTGCTTCATAGGTCTCTGGATCCTATCCCACACTCCTCCAGTGGTCTCTCTCAAAAAGGAAGCTTTGCCCAGAAGAGGACCCTCAAGAACTTCCTGCTACTCAAGGAAGTGGAGGACGTGACACAACAAATAGAGAACAGGCAAACAGCAAAGTGACTTCTTGAGCCATTTCCAGATCTGTCCCCGTTAGTGACTCGCCAATCCCGGTAAATGCTGTATCACTTACAGAGCCCTTCTTTAGCCATTACCAAGACCTGCTCGGTGATGGTTTGATGGCACCGTCTCCAACACGTCTGGAGTTCCCCAAAGCTTTGGAGCCACACATAAAAGGCAAGGCAGAGAGGGATGAGACGAGGAATTGTCATGCCTCTGCCTTGCTGTTCTACGCCAATAATGATGATGTGTTAAATACTAATTGCACGCTGTCAAGCAGGCAAACGGCATTCAGAGAAATTATCTGCCAGCGGGATGAATCAAAGCAAAACTACTCTCTGCTTTTCAAGTTAGCAGGTCTGTAAATCCCTCCAAAGCAGGTATCAGGCATTGATTCCTTAGGTGGCAGGGAAGAGGATCTTGATGCATTGCCGGCGAGGGGTGGGGGAGGAGGCAGGGGGAAACTGCCTCGTATAGGAGATCAACACCACAAAACTTTCCATCTGCTACAGAGTCGACTCAGTCCCTGTTTGGGGCAATCACTGAGATCCCACTTACACAGGTGGAGAAAGTGACACGACGCAGAGGCCAACCGAAGTGCACCTGGCTGCATTACAAGAGGAAAAAGATGAAGGCACTTTTAAATGCAACCCATCTGTTTCTAAAAAATAGACTTTCAACTGCCTCTCCAGCACCTGCTGTCAAGCTCACCAGCCAAAATTCAGAGCCGGCCAGACTATGATGAGAAACTCAAGAGTATCCAGTCATAAGACAAATTAAAAAGAGATGGATTCCCACCCCATCCACCCCCAACATTGATGTGGATTTCTAAAAGTTGCAAAAATAACCTCATATTTTTGCCCCTTTCATGCATGTCACCGCCCTCCAAAGCGCTCTGCTAAAGCGAAGGCTCCTCTCCTCTTCTCAAGTTGACAAGGAAGTCAAGGGGCCTAGAGAGATTGGGCGATCATAGCAATCCCAGCACAAGAGGGACCTCTTTGCTCCAAAAGAGTGGGACGAAGCTGGCAGGAAAACTCACTGTTGGAAAAAGAGCCTCTCTCGCTCTCCCCCTCTGGCACACCTTGCCAGAGGTCCATGCCACACACTGTGAACTCTTGACAGCCAAAGGGCACTGGGCAAGCAAGCGAGGGCAGCTCAGCCGTGACATTCTGCCTCACTCCATGAGGTCAGCAGGCAAGCTGTCCTGGTTGGGCAAGCCAGACAAACTTCAGCAAAGCAAGTCCCCCGGAAGGAACCCACGACGCTTCTCCCCCACCGGTGCAAGCATTGCTCCTTACCGTTTGGCCTTCTTCGTCCGTCTGGGTGCCCAACTCCTCTCGGCCCGAGCGGGGAGTCCTCTGCTTGTCGTCTTCTTCTGCTGCTGCTCCCTCCTTCCCAAGATTTTCTCCTTCATTTCCCAGCTTCAGCCTCTTGCCTTCGGGTTGTGCAGGATCCCCCTCCTCTCGCCTCATCTTGCCATCCCTGACTCTTGGTTTCACTGCATCCTCCAGGCTGCAAGAAGGACTGGACATGGTTAAATAAAGACGGTTCACTTTAGAGCAATTGTTTTCCCTTTTTCAGTTTCTCTGCTCTCTGGCCTGGCAAAGCTGCCTCTTTGGGGGAAGATTTTGCTTCTAAGAGCTCTCTTTCTCTCTCTCCCTCCGATATGCTCAGTCCTCTTTTAAAAATTTAGCTGGTGTTTCAGTGCCCGTGTGAGGCTTGCGTGTGTCACTTTCATTTCTTTAGCTCCCTCTGCTGCTGAACAAAGCTACTCGTTCGACAGCCGTTTTCAGTACGCAGGTTTGGCCCAAACTTTAGCAAGCCTCTCCCGAAAGCACACAATCACCTTGTGACATGCGCATGGATCCCTGGCTCATCTCCCCCACCAACAAATACTAGCTTCCCCACTTTCATTGTTTATATAGTCCCTGTTCAATAGGGATTGGTTTGGGTTTCATTTTTTAAAAATCTTTAAGGGCGCAATCCAAAAAAGGAGATGGGCCCTTGCGCTGGCCCAGAGGTGTCGCAAACGTGCCATAAGGCACGCTTGTACCAAGTGAGGAAGGCGGCCAGCCCGCCCCATGGGGCCTGCACAAAAGGTAAGCCTGTGCTGGCTGAGTTACATACAACAAACCTTTATTAGGCATATAGTTTTACAACTAATATCTCCAAACAGTCATGTATGAAGGTATATTTTTAAGGAGAGATAAGAAATAAGGGTTAAAACACACCAGTTTGCTTACAGTTACTCCAAGTTGCTTAGAACCAGCTACTTAGCCCGCTTCAAGTTGCTCAAATGTAGAAATTTAGCAACTGGAAGGGTCACAAATACAAATTCACCTGTGCTGGCTGAGTTAGGCCACTGCGAGGGTCGGGTTGAGGGGGGCAGATCCTACTTGTGCCCTAACCCCAGTGCTGGGCAGCCCAGAACAGTCCAGAACAGCGCTACCTCTTCAGGTGGTACAGATCCAAGTACCCCCACTGGGGTTGCTGTGGCATTACCCTGAATAAGGGGAATGAATTCCTCTTGCCCTGGGCTGAGCCGTGGGCAGCCCCAACCCTGTTCCGGATGCAGAGCAGGTCAGTCGGCCCGCCTGCTCCAGGGCAGGTTAGGACTGGGCTGTAAAGGGTCTTACTATTCTTAGATAAGATCCAACAGCTGAGTCAAATCAATAGCATGCCTATCAATGCCAGAGCTGATTGCACAACATTTCTGCACACTAATGCATCAGTGCACCAGCTGGAGTCCTGAGGGGTTTGGGACACATTTACTGGGGAGAAAGCAAGCACCCATCCCTCATGGTGAGAGGCAATGGTTCAGCAAAGATGAGCACAGAAGGAAGGACATTATTTTTCACATGTTTATACTGCTCTTTGTCCAAGGAGTTCAGAGTGGCGTGCAAGGTTCCTTCCTTCCTTTTGCCCTCACAACAACCCTGTGAGGTAGGCGAAGGCAGTGACTGGCTCAAGGTCACCCAGGAAGCTTTGTGGCCGAAAAGAAATTTGAACCTGGATCTTCCAGGTCTAAGTCCAACTCCAAAAGCTAACATACAGTTTTCAAGGGGGCAGTAATCTGACAAAATTCCAACATGAAATCTTGAGCAAAAATGCAGCTGAAGAATCTGTCTGCCTTTGGCTAAACTCTTGCTTTCAGGAGTTAAATCCAAGGTGGGACTAGGTAGGTCCAGACACCCTTTGACTATTTTAAAACCTTTAGCTTATGTTAATAGAAAGCAGAATTGTTAAGAAAATTACATGTCAGACTACTTTTTATATCTACACTCTCTACAGTAGGCTGCAGATTACCTCTGATTTTTTATTTGCTTGGTTCACCTCTTGGCCTGGCTGAACAAGAGCTCTCAAGCTATAACCAATTCACATCACACCGTTTTGCCCAAGTATGACTATAAAACATGTCTAGGTCCCATGTTCTATGCCTGCAGGCAAGTCACACCACTCCAGTCCCAAGCAACGCAGGCACATCTTTTCTTAGGCTTTTCTTGGGCTAATATTCATCCCCTTCATTTCTTAGGCTAATATCCATCCCCTTCATTTGTTTTTCATCCTTTCCAAGTGCATTTTTGCCTTTTGGCCAGAAGGCCAGTCAAAAGCACTTTGATAGCTTTCAGTTCCAGTTGGAAGATTGGCAGAGAGGGAGGGCGAGTTTTGAAGCATGCAAATGTTTCAGGTCAGGCAAACAGGAGCATTTTCTGCCACCACTATAAAGGAACATAGGAGGCTGCATCAGGCCATCCATCCACTTAGCCTGGTATTGTCTATATACACATTGTCTATATACACATTTAGCAACAGGACTCACTTTTTAGAATGAGAATCTATCAGGACCCAACAGAAATGATGTCATGACCAGAAGTGACATCATCAAGCAAGAAAACTTTTAACAATCCTACCCACGCTTTCCTAGGAGACAGTCCCATTGACTATCATTGTTAAAAGAATATACAGAGTAGCTTGTTAAAAGTACAGGTCTGTCGCATTTCCCCAAATGCAGTCACATACCAGGGTAGCATCAAGTCTAATATATTAAATATAAAATATTGAAATAAATGGGGACCCACCTGAAATTGGCTCCCAACCCACAGTTTGAGAAACACTGGTCTATACTGACCAGCTTGCTCTCCAGGGTTTCAGACGGAGGTTTTGTTCCCAGACCTAAGTGGAGCTGCCAAAGCTGTGGCTTTATTGAGCACAGTGGAACTGCAGTGGTTGCCAGGGTCAGCAGATGAGGTAAGGTGGTGTCATGAATATGTACAGTTTAGGCCTAGTAACATGTAAAGCCTGAACCAAGCTAAAACGGTAACACAGAAGTGGCTTGCAGTTCCTAGCTGCTAGGAATTTACAACTCAATGGAAGGTGATAATGTAGCACCTAGGCAGCCAGAAAGATGCTCATCAAGGATGGAATGCAGCTGCAGATCTCCAGGGGGGAGGGAAGAGCTGAGAGGGGGAGCATCCAGCCCCACTTCTGGAGGACAGGGTCTTTTTTGGTCTTTGTCTCTTGGTGAGATAGGTGGTGGGTGCACATCCTGCCCCACCAGGACCATGTGGCCTCTTAGGTAACTGACCTGAGGATCTACAAAAGAAGCTGACCCAGGTGAGAGTCAGAGAATAATAGAGTTAGCCAGTTAGCTTTGTTGTTTTATGCTGATATGTTTCCTAGAAGTTTTATGCCTCTAGCATTTGCTGCATTTTGTAACCTTTTGTAACCCTATGTATTTAAAAAAGCAAAAATCCTTTTACCATGTTGGTTCATTATCTGTTGGGGACAAACATTCAGAATCCTGCCTAGCTGTTCAGCAAGCTACCAAAAATCCTCATTGTGGACTAGTAACTTGAGGGCTGAGGCTTTTAAGTAAAGAAAGTGCTCAGTGCCTACAAGGGATATAGTTAAGCCTAGAGGGTCTCAGTGTCCCTGAACTGAGGCACTGGCTCTTACAGGGTGGTGGCAGAACTACTGAACAGGGATCTTTGAGGGCTCTAGGGTTCAGAACCAACAACTCTGAGCACCCCAAAACCCTGGGAGTGTGAGACCAAGTGTACGACAGGTGGCTCATAGATAGAGGCATACCTAGGGCAGAGCCAAAGGGGCACGTCCCCCGGGCACTATGCCAAGGGTCTCTAAACTTTTAGGCCAGAGGACCACCTCAAATATCTGGCATGGTGTAAAGATAACATTTAAATAAATACATTAGAAAGCCTCAGGCCTTCAGATAGCCCAAGAATATTGCTTCTGGTTTCTCAGGGAAACCAGGAAAAGATAATTTTAGGCCTTTCAAAGGCATTCTGTGCATGGCCTCTCAGGGCCTCAGAACACCCTCCAGATGCACAGCTCTGGTCACATTTGGTTGAGTGGGCCAGAGGCTTGCTGCGGGCCAGACAGAGGCTTTTCACAGGCCGCATCTGGTCCCTACATAAGAACATAAGAAGAGCCCCACTGGATCAGGCCACAGGCCCATCTAGTCCAGCTTCCTGTATCTCACAGCGGCCCACCAAATGCCCCAGGGAGCACACCAGATAACAAGAGACCTGCAAGGCCTCCTGGGAATTGTAGTTAAGAACAGCCCCACTGGATCAGGCCACAGGCCCATCTAGTCCAGCTTCCTGTATCTCACAGCGGCCCACCAAATGCCCCAGGGAGCACACCAGATAACAAGAGACCTGCAAGGCCTCCTGGGAATTGTAGTTAAGAACATAAGAACAGCCCCACTGGATCAGGCCATAGGCCCATCTAGTCCAGCTTCCTGTATCTCACAGCGGCCCACCAAATGCCCCAGGGAGCACACCAGATAACTAGAGACCTGCAAGGCCTCCTGGGAATTGTAGTTAAGAACATAAGAACAGCCCCACTGGATCAGGCCATAGGCCCATCTAGTCCAGCTTCCTGTATCTCACAGCTGCCCACCAAATGCCCCAGGGAGCACACCAGATAACTAGAGACCTGCAAGGCCTCCTGGGAATTGTAGTTAAGAACATAAGAACAGCCCCACTGGATCAGGCCATAGGCCCATCTAGTCCAGCTTCCTGTATCTCACAGCGGCCCACCAAATGCCCCAGGGAGCACACCAGATAACAAGAGACCTGCAAGGCCTCCTGGGAATTGTAGTTAAGAACATAAGAACAGCCCTGCTGGATCAGGTCATAGACCCATCTAGTCCAGCTTCCTGCATCTCACAGCAGCCCACCAAATGCCCCAGGGAGCACACCAGATAACAAGAGACCTCATCCTGGTGCCCTCCCCTGCATCTGGCATTCTGACATAACCCATTTCTAAAATCAGGAGGTTCCGCATACACATCATGGCTTGTACCCCATAATGGATTTTTCCTCCAGAAACTTGTCCAATCCCTTTTTAAAGGCGTCTAGGCTAGACGCCAGCACCACATCCTGTGGCAAGGAGTAACATCCTTGTGGCACCACATCCTGTGGCATCCACATCCTGTGGCATGTCCCTGGACCGGGGCATGGAGACCCCTGCACCACACCAAACAGGGGGGGGGGTGCGTGACTGCCCCTCAGGCTTCACCTTAGTGGCACAAAGCCGCAGCGGTGAGACCTCTCAGAAATGATGTCACATCTTCACTGCTCTGGATGCCAGGGCACACGTACAGACTTTGTGGATACAAGGTCCTAATACCTAGCCCAAAGGTGTTAAACATAAGGCCCATGGGCTGGATGCAGCCCCACCAAATCTCTCTATCCAGCCCTCAGGCTCTCCCAACCCCACCATCAACTGCTGAGGTGCCACTGCTGAAAGGGCAGCCTGTCTGGTCATTGGGCTCTCCCGTATCTTGAAAGTATGATCAAGATTTGCGCATTCTCTCTTATGTCAAGTGCAGCTAATGAGTTCTTAAGTGCACTGGCATACCTGGGGGGAATAGAGGCTCATGTTGCAGCCTCCCTGCCAGGCAGGGACACCCCAGCAAATGTCTTGTGACACACACTGCGGGAACCACTGCCCTTGGACCTTCTGCTGATCTTCTAGCCTCCTTCTTCACCTTCCTTTCACCATCCCCTTCCTGCCTCCCTCTGGCCTGAGTCTGAGCAGAATGAGCTGAGATTCAGCTGGCCAAAGCCCAACCTTCCTCCTCCTGTGATAGTCATCAGCTGCTCTCCTCCAAAGCTAGGAGCATCCTGCACTGGGCTCTCTCACATACACACCTGTGACCTCCTCCACCCACTTCTCCAAACCAGAACAGTTCCTCCTCTCCTCACAGTATAATCCCAGTATAATTGAGGAGCAATCAGACAAGCCAGGAGGAGGGGAGGAAATGGAAGGCTCCTTTTGATCACTCTCCTGGAAAGGGAGCAATTGAGGCAGGGTCAGAGCAGTCCGTTCTCCTCCTCCAGACCCTCCAACATCATCATTTGCTCACAGCAACGGGTCTGGAGGACAAGGTGGGTCACTGCTCCCCACATCCTCAGCTAGCCAGAAGGGGTTCAGGGTGCAGGCTGAAATGGCCAGTTTAGGTGGAGGACAGGCATTCCAGTTCATACTTCCTCCAGCAAAAACCAGCCCTTCCACCCTTGTACCCAAACTAGTTGCCAACTGACCAGAAAAAAAAAGGTTAGCCTGCTCCTGTGCCTTTAATTATCCCTGGGTGTACAAGAAATCAGCCAGCATGATGTTAAAAAGTATTATGACTTGGGTTCATCTAACATCCCTCTACATATCTCAATTATTTTCTGCATCTTTGAAAATGGAGTGCTCTTCCCTACTATCCTGGTGGGGACTGATTTTCTTTGGGGATGGAGTTGGGTAAAACATTTTTATTATTATGAATATTTATATACCACTTTTCAATAGCGGTTGTTTACAAAGTGGTTTTACACAGCAAAATAAACCGCCAAATGGTTCCCTGCCCCAAAGTGCTTACAATCTAAAACCAAAGTCTAAAATATATGGAGCTTGTGAAGTTCTGCCAAAATGACAGCAGCTATTTTGGTTTTCCCAAGATGCCTGTCTTCAAGGGAAATCCAGAAAGACTTCCCCTGCTTAAATGGCTCCCCTCCCCCATTAGAAGCTGTCATTAATGGGGGGGGGGAAATGTATAAAAGGCAGAAAATTAATGCATTGCAAATTACAGAGGGGAGTTCCTTGTAAGGAAGTGGCACCAGAATGAAGGTACCTTGTTGTCTTGTGTACTCTCTGAGGCAGCAGGTGGGCCGCTGTGAGATCCAGGAAGCTGGTCTAGATGAGCCTTTGGCCTCATCCAGCAGGGATTTTCTGATGCTCTTAAGAAGGCGGAGCAGTGAAGACAAGTGGGCAGACACACCCTCCAACCTACTGCCTGCGGCAACCACCACAGTTGGCTTCACAGATGGGCCACCCCTGTGTAGGTAACAAAAGTATCTGTATATCTGCATAACCATCAGGAACTACCTGGACTGGAGTTGCAGCTGCCCCTTGTGGTGAGCTGCTGGAACTGCAGCTGCAGTGAAAAGTTCTAGTCTCTGGACTGGCTCTACCTATCTAGGCTGGTTAATTGAGCCTCTCTGGACAAGAAGGACTTTTCTTATGTTTCTCTCCCATCACATACATATATGAAAAGAACAAAGCAGCTGGAGGTGTCTCAAAACTCCCTTCACCCTCCCAATAAAACATTTTTTTTTCTCAAAACTTTTTCTCCCCCACAAAAAAAAAGAGGAAATTGCAAAGATGTAGGAGAAATAAATTTTGGATTGCAAAATTACCACCTACTCATACTTTTACGCCATGCTTCGGTGAAAGGCACAGCCACAGGGCCTGGTTGAACACTTGGCGACCCTACCTCCAAACAGTCCACTTGGCTACGGTTAATAAACCGAACCTGGTGCTTTTACTTCTGATTGTCAAAAGGGGGAAACCGATTATCCAGATGAGTTCACATAAATGAAAAATTCATTTCAGGTTTCCATTTGACTTCTGCTCGCCTCCAGGGCTGAGCTCTGCATCGCACTGTCCTAATTACTTCTTAAAAGCCAGTAAATATTTCATTAGCTCTTATTAGATTGCTTTATGTTCCATGTCCTATAGCGGAGATGTGAAAGTGAAAGTGGACTGTAAACCAGGTGAAAGTGGCTGGAACGTCTCTATGTTATTCCTTCCATGGCCCTGAGCTATTAGGTTGTATCCATGCTCATGGTCCGTGCATTGTTTCTCCGGACCCAGGACAAACTTGTCATGTGAGCCTTGGGGTCGGCCAGGCCAGGATACACGTCCACCAGAAGGCCCTTCCATCCAAGCTGACTCCTGAATCAACCAGTCCTGGGGACAGTGGAGGTGTGTCAGCAGGAGAGTCACATCGCCCCTGCACTTGACATCCTCTTCTATAGATAGAAGCCAATGAAGAGCACCCGGCACCATTGCTCAGCCTCCAAAACAGCCATGCTCAATGGGAGCCACATAGCCCCCTGGGGTGCCCTGGCACATTCTCAGGGGATCACAGACTGAAAATCAAAAATGATAAATGATTTAAGAATATAAGAAGAGCCCCGCTGGATCAGGTCAAAGGCCCATCTAGTCCAGTTTCCTATATCTCACAGTGGCCACCAGATCTCATGTTTATCTGTTTGAATTGTTTGATAGGGGAGGTGGGCCCTGTAACCCATGAAGAGCTCCTAAGGGGCCATAGGGGAAAGGGGGTGGTTGAGAATAGCCGCTCTAGAGCAGCCATTCTAATACTTTTGGATCTCCAGAGCCCTCTTCACTCCTGGCTATGGTCTCAGTCACTGCTCTGAAGAACACGTCCATTGACCAATGGTGACAGAAGCCACTATCCAACACCCACTTTCTAAGCAGGAGGCGTGGGGACCCAGTGTGTGAATGGGGGGTCCAATGCAGGGCTTTGTGCTAGGACCTCCGCGCCAGCAGTGAACATGGGCTCCCTACCCCCTGCAAAGGTACTGCCTAGAGGTCTCCGGGACTGAGCCTGGTACGTCCCAGATGCAATGCACCAGCTCAACCACCAAGTCATGGCCATCCCTACAGAGGGATGCACATGCATGGTGAAGCCCAACACAGCCTACAAAGTTCTATGCCAATCAGGAGGGTAGGAAATCCAGCCCAGAGCAGTGAGCAGTCGTCCATCATTCGTCCCTTTCCACATTCTGTTTCACAAATGTCCACTGCAACCCCACAGCTTGCCATCTGCCCCAACCACCTTCAAATGATGTAACCGGCTAGATATGCACGCTAGGAACCAACTTCAAAGCTTACGTCTGCAGCTGCTGCTGTTGAAATCAATTTATCTGCCTTGCTAAGGAACTTGTCTGGAGGAAATACTTGCTGGGTTCCCTTCTTGTTCTGCCCGCCACTGTCTCTGTGGCAATAACTGAGAACACCAAACCAGAATGGGTTCCTCTTTGGATTCTGTGGTCCCATGATGGATTTTCTGCACCAAGGAGAGTATTGCTGGCAATCTTCAGTCTCGAAAGACTCTGGTATCACACTCTGAATGGTGGTTCTGGAACAGCGTCTAGTGTGGCTGAAAAGGCCAATTCGGGAGTGACAATCCCTTCCACACTGGGAGCAAGTGCAGTCTGTCCCTGGTCTGTCTCCCTGGCTATGGGCCTTCCTTCTTTGCCTCTTAGCCTCAGACTGTTGGCCAAGTGTCTCTTCAAACTGGCAAAGGCTATGCTGCACAGCCTGCCTCCAAGCGGGCCGCTCAGAGGCCAGGGTTTCCCACTTGTTGAGGTCCATCCCTAAGGCCTTCAGATCCCTCTTGCAGATGTCCTTGTATCGCAGCTGTGGTCTACCTGTAGGGCACTTTCCTTGCACGAGTTCTCCATAGAGGAGATCCTTTGGGATCCGGCCATCATCCATTCTCACGACATGACCGAGCCAATGCAGGCGTCTCTGTTTCAGCAGTGCATACATGCTAGGGATTCCAGCTCATTCCAGGACTGTGTTGTTTGGAACTTTGTCCTGCCAGGTGATGCCGAGAATGTGTCGGAGGCAGCGCATGTGGAAAGCGTTCAGTTTTCTCTCCTGTTGTGAGCGAAGAGTCCATGACTCGCTGCAGTACAGAAGTGTACTCACCTGGAATTGGTATTTCCAGCGGTGTATCTAAGGCACCTGGCACCCAGGAGCACATAAAAACACCTGCATACAACAAAAATCAAATTTAGTACCCCCTCGTCACATCCAATCATTTCTGGGAGCCGGTCTCAGGAGCAAGGAGGCCACATGCAGCCTCCCTGGGCCTCAGAAGACCTTCTGGGGGCTTAGAAAGGCACTTCTGGTTTTGCACACAACACCCCTGGGCCTTGGAAGCTTGCTTTTTTCCCTCAGGTCTGTCGTCAGGGGTTCAGGTTGGCACCCTCCTCAAGGTGTGGCATTCAGGGCAATGTACCCCCACCTGCCTCCTTAGCTAGACCACTGGGTATTTCCTCCCCCTGACTCCCTGAAGTTGAACTACTGCCACCAAAAATCTCATCAATCATGTCGTTCACCGAGTCCACCAGGCTGATTCTTTCC
>NC_089833.1:4765761-4773261 GCF_035046505.1 Tiliqua scincoides | reverse complement strand
TCTTAGAATTTTATCAGGGGGCATAATGTTTCTTTGGGGCACCTTCCCTTCTCCATTGGATCAGAATTTCATATATCAGATCAGCATTTCTAGGAATTACAGTGCATAAAACTATGCAGGCTTGCACAAAACGTGAATGCTAGTCTTCACGCAATATATGCAAACATTTTCTGAGATCCCAGGAAACCATGTAGGAGGTGGATAGAGTGGACAGAGGGATGTCCTTTTCCCTCTCGCACATCACCAGAACCAGCGGATAGCCACTAAAATTGAGTGTTGGGAGAGTTAGGACAGTTACCCAGCAGGTAAATAGTCTGTGGAACTCCTTGCCACTGAATGTGGTGATGGTGTCTGGCCTAGATGCCTTGAAAAAAGGATTGCACAGATTTCTGGAGGAAAGATTCATCACAGGTTACAAGCCATGTTATGTTCTTATGTTTCAGCTCCCTTCTTTTGGCTCCCAACTCCCCTTTTTGACCCTGCACTCATGTACAATGTATCCCTGTACCCCCCTCTCATGGCCCCTGCTGCTCTGGCACTGGGGAATTCTACCTCTTGCGGTAGTGGGCTCTCTTTTGTCAAGCAGAGAGAGGACAGCCATCTGTAAGGGACTGCTTTGGGCCTGCACAGAGCAGAGGCTGGACTAGATGACCTCTAAAGTTCCTTCCAACACTGACATTCTAGGATTCTGTTATATTCCCCACCAAATAAACTCCCCTCCTTGCCTTTAGGCTCCAGTTGTCAGGATGGCTAGTTTTTGGTGAAGGATCGCCGGCTGCACGGGGCACTGTGTCGGACGGCTCCCCACCCACCAGCTCCGAGATGGTGTGTGTTTTATGTTAAATTAGTTCCGTTGAGTTCAGCTGCCGTGATGTGCCCTCAAACCACAGGTGTTCCTAAATCAATGAGTCCATGACAATTATAAATTGCTTTTCATAAGCAGTAAACAAACAGAGCCACAATAATGGCTGGGGGAAAGAAAATGGCATCAGTGAAGCGATTCCTCGACTGCTCGCGGTTCTGCTGCCCCAGCTCTTTCGAAAGTGCTTACTTCCCAATTTCAAGCAAACCCCCTTTGTTTCCATTTTCTGCTTCTCTGTGACTTGCTGATTCGGAGATTGAGGAAGAAAATTTCTCAGTGAGATTCCCCTCCTTCCCCCTGCCCCTCTCCTGAAAGCTCAACTAGGAACTGCAAACCACAGCATTTGAGAACAGGCACTCATGCGCTAAGGGTCATCCATTCCACTTTTGTGGCACACCAGTGGCAGGTAGCAGAATGCAACCTTGAAAACATTACCAGGCACCTCTCTTGTCAACATCTGTGATGGGTTCCGGGCTCTCTCCACTCCTCAGTGGATCAGAATTTCACACGTCCCAGAGGTGCTTATGGATTGATGCATCCCATACCTTTGTGCCCGAACTTATATTTAAATGCCTGCTTTGCAGTATATTGTCACCCCCGATGTTTGGCTAGGAGGGGCATGAAGAAAAATATATCGCTGTAGTTCTTCCCCCCTCCCAGCGTCATCACTCTTTTAGGAAGGGCTCATAACTCAGTGGGAGAGCGCATAGACTGCATGCACAAGAGTTCAAACACTGGCATCTCCAATTATAAATACAATACAATACAATACAATACAGGTATTTATATACCGCCTTTCTTGGTCTTTATTCAAGACTTTATTCAAGGCGGTTTACATAGGCAGGCTATTTAAATCCCCGTAGGGATTTTTACAATTGAAAGAAGGTTCTATCTTTCAAGAACCACAACATTCAGATGTTTCTGATCTGGTTTCACATTCTGGCCTCCATACTCCCATGCTCAGAGCAGATGGAATAGCTCGGCTTCAGCTTGTCAGCTGCTCCAAGGTCGTACGGCGCCGGTGGCCTCGAACTGGCGACCTTGTGGATGTTATCTTCAGGCAAATGGAGGCTCTACCCTCTAGACCAGACCTCCTGCCCTGGGTGATAAAGGGTCTCTGGTGATGGGAAAGGCTCTTGCCCAAGAACCTTGAGAACCACTACCAGTCAGAGCAATGGTTCTCAAACTTTTACCACCGGGACCCACTTTTTTAGAATGAGACTCTTTCAGGACCCACCAGAAGTGACATCATCAGTAGGAAGATTTTTAACAATCCTAAGCTGCAGTCCTTCCCACACTTACCCACTTGAAAAAGTAAGAGGCACTTTTTCAAGTGGGTGCTCCTCTTTTACTTAGCAGGGGGAGAACTGGCCCTCCTCACCCCAGCAGTGTCTTTTCTAGTGGCTGCCTGCTGGTGTTGCATCTTTTTAGATTGTGAGCCCTTTTGGGACAGGGAGCCATTAGTTGTTTGTTTGATTTTCTCTGTAAACCGCTTTGTGAACTTTTGTTGAAAAGCAGTATATAAATACTGTTAATAATAATAATAATAATAATAATAATAATAATAATAATAATAATAATAATAATAATACCACCCAGGAGTAAGTTCCATTTAATACCATTGTTAAAAAGCATATACATAGTAACCTGTTGAAAGTACCATTTCCCCAAATGCAGTCACATACCATTAAGTCCAATATATTCAAAATACAATATTGAAATGAATGGGGACCTACCTGAAATTGGCTCGCGACCCACCTAGTGGGTCCAAACCCACAGTTTGAGAAACACTGAGTCCAAGGATACAATACTGAACTAAGTTGGGACCAACAGGCATGGGATAAGGTGGTTTCACACATTCAACATATGGGGAAGTAGCCATAACAGTGGACAAGTCTATGCTTTGCATTTAGGAAGTCCCAGGTTCAATCTCCCTGGAGGTAGTAGGGCTAGGAAATGTCCCAAAGAGCTGCAACCAGTAGAGTAGACAATTATGGCAGTAACCTCCAAACCAGGGGTGCCCAAACCCCGGCCCTGGGGCCACTTGCGGCCCTCGAGGCCTCTCAATGCGGCCCTCAGGGAGTCCCCAGTCTCCAATGAGCCTCTGGCCCTCCGGAGATTTGTTGGAGCCCACACTGGCCCGATGCAACTGCTCTCAGCATGAGAGCAACTGTTTGACGTCTTGCATGAGCTGTGGGATGAGGGCTCCCTCCACTGCTTGCTGTTTTACACCTGTGATGCAGCAGTGGCAGTGAAGGAAAGGCCAGCCTTGCTTTGTACAAGGCCTTTTATACGCCTTGATCTATTGCAAGACCTTCATTCAGTCATATAAATTCATCTTTAACATATTCATTTATGTAAATTTATTCAAATTTTAAATGTAAATTAGTTCTTCCCCCCCCCCCGGCCCCCAATGCAGTGTCAGAGAGATGGTGTGGCCCTCCGGCCAAAAACTTTGGACACCCCTGCTCCAAACCATGGCTTGCGGTCTAGATTGTGTCTCATTCGGACACAAGCTGGTAGTAGTGGAGGCTTTCCATCCCATGCTACAGCCCTGTGAGGTCCATGCCCGGGGTCAGCGGGGGGGTGCAGCAGTCGATTTACCCCGGAGAGAAACGAGGCGCCCAGTCCTGGAGATTGGTTTGCATGAAAGGTTTAATCTGGTGAGGTTCTTTACATTCATCAGGGCCTTGTTGCACCATGAGGGTCCTGGTATACAGTCCTCAACAGGAGCTGCACCTCCATGCGGGTACAGGTAGATTGAACAGTTCTGGGTGACCCCTGGCCACTTGGTTGCCCTGGGGTTGCACTCCTTGAGAAGGGCATGCTGGAAAGACTGAGCAGGGATGGGGATAGCAACCGGTCTGGCCACGCCCGGGCAAGGTTGGGGCTCCCCACAGCAAGTCCAGGGTCATCAGGCCAGGAGCTGGTGGCGCCAGTCTGCGCCTGGGTGCTTGGACTTTTCCCCAAGAGCAGTAGTCACCTCTCCGCTGAGGGAAACCTGCTGGGTTGGGCTTCTGGGCTCCCCAGAGACTTCTGGTCCAGGTATGTCTCACCTGGAAGGGAGGAACCAGTTGGCCCACTAGGGACCCTTTTGGCCGCTTCAGGGCCAGGCAGAGGGTCACTTACCCTTCCCCCCAGCCACTTCTCCAGAGCCCCAGGAGGAGTGACCTCTTCCTCCAGCTGCCAGGCCCCTTAACCAAGCCTGGCAGGCCCTACCCTTTCCAGCCATGTGACCAGCAGGAGATCCTGGGAGGCTCTGGGCCTACTCTCTGGGAGATGCTCTGCCTGGGAGCCCAGTCTAGATAGTGCTTATGGCTTACTCCTGAGGAGACCCCTAACACCGGGGCTGGGCCCAGGTGACAAGCCCCCATGTTTATCTGCCAACCTTCTCGAAAGCTTACAAGAACATCAGAAGAGCCCTGCTGGATCAAGCCAAAGGCCCATCTAGTCCAGCTTCCTGGATCTCACAGTGGCCCACCAGATGCCTCGGGGAGCACGCAAAACAACCTGCATCCTGGTGCCATCCCTTGCACCTGGCATTCTGACGCAGCCAACTTCTAAAACCAGGAGGTTGCATATTTCCATCGTGGCTTGTAACCTGCGATGGACTCATGCTGGGCAGCTGTTTCCACCCAGAAATCAGGGCATGGAGGAATGATGGGTAGCAGAAGTGGCTGCCTGGAGTGGGCTTCTGAGAAGATGGTCAGCAAAATATGGGGCTGCAATTCAGAATGGAAAACCTCCTCCACACCCAGATGGGTAATTTTGGCATGCAGCAGGCCACGGTTCGGAGACCACTATGGGCTCTATGGGCTTGATTCAGTTCAAGGCAGCCTCGTAGATCTGACCCCAATTCTGTGACCACTCTCATTGGTGGCACAAACCACAACCATCAAGAAGGTTCCTTCAACTTGAAATTCAACTAAATTTAACTTGTCCCAAATTCAATTGTCAAGCAATACCTTTTTTTCTTTATGATTTCCTTTCTCCTCCAGAGATCAAGAGTGGATGTTCATCAGATTTAACATCAGGCTTTTGATTGCGGCTCCCTTGGCTAATATAACCAGGCAAGTCCTATAAAGGGCTTGAGAAAATTTATGATCCGAGATGGGGAGCCAGAAAGAAGCTTCGCGTTTGCCGAGGCAGACCACGATGGTGCAGAGCTAGTGTTTAGGTTTATTATTCCTACTCTTTCAATAGAGAAGCAATCCTCTCCACCCCCTCTCCCCCCAAAAAAATCACTGTACTTGGTATCTCAGTAATGTATTTCTGGCAAGCTGGGATCAGTGGTGTAGCTTGAGGGGGGGCAAAGCACTAAGTTATGCAGGCACCTAAACAAGCCATGCAAGAGGACTCTCTCCCTCCCCTTCAGAGCGATTCCGGGCGGACGGAGCACATCCAAGGTGAATGCAGGACAGCAAGGAGGCAAATGTCTTCGTTTTGCTCCCACCACCCAGATTGGCTCTGAAGGGGGGAGGGGCTGCTTGTACAATGCGTTTAGTCACCTGCAAAACTTAGTGCTTTGCACCCCCTCTAGCTACACCACTGGCTGGGATCTCCATGACTTCAATGACTTCATTGGCACAGTGGTGTTGTCAAGGCCGGGTCATGGACAGTAACTGTGGATGGTCAGAGGTCACTACCAGGAAGGGAGTCAAGTATCAGACCCAGGATGGAGAACATAAGAACAGCCCCACTGGATCAGGCCATAGGCCCATCTAGTCCAGCTTCCTGTATCTCACAGTGGCCCACCAAATGCCTCAGGGAGCGCATCAGATAACAAGAGACCTCATCTGGGTGCCCTCCCTTGCATCTGGCATTCTGACATAGCCCATTTCTAAAATCAGGAGGTTGTACATACACATCATGGCTTGTAACCCATGATGGATTTTTCCTCCAGAAACTTGTCCAATCCTCTTTTAGAGGTGTCCAGGCCAGATGCCATTGCCACATCCTGTGGCAAGGAGTTCCACAGACCAACCACACGCTGGTTGTGTGATGGAAAGGCAAGTCAAAGTCAATAAGAAGAGAAGAGTCCACCAGGAGTCAAATCCACAGACCCCAGAAACAAGGGGACATTGTCGCTCAGGCAAGAATCTCTAGTGCATACCGAAAGGCTTTTACAGTCCTTCTTGTCCAGAGAGGCTCAATTAACCAGCCTAGATAGGTAGAGCCAGTCCTGAGACTAGAACTTTCACTGCAGCTGCAGTTCCAGCAGCTCGCCACAAGGGGCAGCTGCAACTCCAGCCTGGGTGGTTTCTGATGGTTATGCAGATACTTTTGTTACCTAGACCAGAGACGGCCCATCCATGAAGCCAACTGAAGCAGGTTGGCGGGGGTGTCATCTCTGTCTGCCCGCTTGTCACCACTGCTCCTCCTGACTGTCAGAAGAGCCCTGCTGGATCAGGCCAGTCTAGACCAGTTTCCTGTATCTCATAGTGGCCCATCGGATGCCTCTGGAAGCTCACAAAACAAGATACCTGCATCCTGGTGCCACTCCCTTTGAACCTGGTCTTCAGAGACAGCCTGCTTCTACAACTAGGAGGTTTCGTTTCCCTAGCATGGCTTGTAACCTGTGATGTTACAACCTCCATCCATCTGCCCCCATCCCCTTTTAAAATCCATCACCACTTTTTCCAGAACTCTTGGAGCACAGGAGGAGCAAGAGGCTGGTAAGTCATTGAGTACAGAGGGGAAGCAATTGCGACGCTGCCTCAGGCATCAGGAGGTCTCCAGTCGTCCTGACCCAGACAAAAAGAAAATAAGTCCCTTTTTTATTTACAGATTCAGGGAGAGAGAAGAGAAGGAGCAGCAGAGGTGCCAACAGTTGGCATGAAGCCAAGGAAGGGGGCAGCATTTGGCCCTAGAGGCACCCGAGCCAATTCTGTTTACTCCCAGGGTGAGCCACACCAGTGGAGTACCCTGGACATCTGAATAAATGACAGTAGAACTCATGATGCATCCCGCTTATCTGAACGTCCCCCACAGGCTGCACGGCGAGGCTCAGCGATCACAACATTGGTGTGAGCGCGGCAGAGATAGCCATTTGATTTACAGCCTGTTTAACTAGTGATAACCGCATCAATTCGTAATTAAGAAGATGCATTTTGGTTAATAAACAAAAATACTGGGGCTATAATTGGGCAGAAGGGATTTCTCGGAAAGAAGCAATTAAAAGGACCAAACCACAATAATTGTGTGGTTGAAGGATGCCTAAAGGGAACCAAAGAGCCTTCCAGAAATATGCGGAAGATGCAAACATCTCGGAAAGAAAAGAATCCTAGAGGGTATTCAGCTTAGATACTGTTGCAATTACCAGAATTAATGTACACTGGTCACTAGGGAAAAAATTCTGTTTCATTAGCACTGGGTGATCAGGGCACTCGCTCAAAACACAATGTGCCCAGCGTGGAAAATAAGCCTCCGACTACAATTTATTTAGTTATTAAAATCCTGCTGATTCTGAAATGCATTCCTGCTGATTTGGAATAATTAGGACTAGGTCTGGGGGGGGGGGGCGAGTACAAAAAGCCAGCTAGAGATTTGCTGGGAGGCTTAGTGAGAGTAGCCGGCCAGGCAGAACAAAGTCTTGACATTTCTCTGTAGGTCACTCCTGGCTAATAGAAAAGTTGCAC
>NC_089833.1:4740761-4760761 GCF_035046505.1 Tiliqua scincoides | reverse complement strand
GCAAAAGAGAGCGACTAAGATGATTACTGGGCTGGGGCACCCTCCTTATGAGGAAAGGCTACGGCATTTGTGCCTCTTCAGCCTAGAAAAGAGGCGCCTGAAGGGGGACAGGATTGAGACATACAAAATTATGCCAGGGATGGATAGATAGAGAGATGCTCTTTACACTCTCACACAACACCAGAACCAGGGGACATCCACTAAAATTGAGTGTTGGGAGGGTTAGGACAGACAAAAGAAAATATTTCTTTACTCAGCGTGTGGCTGGTCTGTGGAACTCCTTGCCACAGGATGTGGTGATGGCATCTGGCCTGGATGCCTTTAAAAGGGGATTGGACAAGTTTCTGGAGGAAAAATCCATTACGGGTTACAAGCCATGATGTGTATGTGCAACCTCCTGATTTTAGAAATGGGCTATGTCAGAAGGCCAGATGCAAGGGAGGGCACCAGGCTGCAGGTCTCTTGTTATCTGGTGTGCTCCCTGGGGCATTTGGTGGGCCGCTGTGAGATACAGGAAGCTGGACTAGATGGATGTTCTTGGATGGATGGATGGATGTTCTCTTATGTTCTTATGGAACAGTTTGGAACTTTGTGGATCAGGCTGGCAAGAAAATATAATATCAGGAATAAATCTACCAGATGTTCTCTTCCATTTATTTGTATTCTTGCCACAAGGGGAGCCATTAAAGTTTCCATAAATAAAAGTTACTAGCAATTGTGGAGGAGATGGGAAGAGGTTTGTCAAATATGATAGCATTTTTAGAGGGTTTCCTCCGCGACCACCCCCTTCCTCCCTAAAATCCAGAGCTATGATGTTGACACCATTGCGGTAACTACTATAAACATAAAATACAAACTTTAATTTTAGCTGTACAGAGGATCACTGGCACATAAGAGGAGCCATGATGGATCGGATCAACCGTTCATCTAATTCGGGATTCTCCTTCTTACCAACCAAGTGGCCAACTGATTGCCACCTGAAAGCCCACAGCAGGGGATGGGGACAACAGCCCTTCCTGTTGTGTTTCACAGCACCTGCTACTCAGAGGCACACGGCTTCTCAGTAAGGAGGATCCACGTAGTCACTGCGGCCCTCGATCATCCTCTCCTCTTCCGTGAAAGAAAATATTTATTTACCCAGCATGTCTTTAATCTGTGGAACTCCTTACCACAGGATGTGGTGATGGTGTATGGCCTAGATGCCTTGAAAAGGGCGATTGGACAGATTGACGGAGGGAAGGTCCATCACAGGTTACAAGCCATGATGTGTTTATACAACCTCCTGGTTTAAGTAGGCTAGCTCAGAAGGCCAGATGCAAGGGAGTGGAAACAGGATCCCGGTCTCTTGTGGTCTTGTGTGCTCCCAGAGGTATCTATGGGCCATTGTGAGATACAGGAAGCTGGAATAGATGGGCCTTTGGCCTGATCCAGTGGGGCTGTTCTTATGTTCTTAACTACAATTCCCAGGAGGCCTTGCATGTCTCTTGTTATCTGGTGTGCTCCCGGGGCATTTGGTGGGCTGCTGTGAGATACAGGAAGCTGGAATAGATGGGCCTTTGGCCTGATCCAGTGGGGCTGTTCTTATGTTCTTAACTACAATTCCCAGGAGGCCTTGCAGGTCTCTTGTTATCTGGTGTGCTCCCTGGGGCATTTGGTGGGCCGCTGTGAGATTCAGGAAGCTGGACTAGGTGGGCCTATGGCCTGATCCAGTGGGGCTGTTCTTATGTTCTTAACTACAATTCCCAGGAGGCCTTGCAGGTCTCTTGTTATCTGGTGTGCTCCCTGGGCATTTGGTGGGCTGCTGTGAGATACAGGAAGCTGGAATAGATGGGCCTTTGGCCTGATCCAGTGGGGCTGTTCTTATGTTCTTAACTACAATTCCCAGGAGGCCTTGCAGGTCTCTTGTTATCTGGTGTGCTCCCTGGGGCATTTGGTGGGCCGCTGTGAGATTCAGGAAGCTGGACTAGATGGGCCTTTGGCCTGATCCAGTGGGGCTCCTCTTCTGTGTTAATGACATCACCGCACCTCAGAGCAGTGAACTCCACTTGGTCTGAAGAAATGAATTTACTCCACAAATTTGGTTGGGTGATCCTGAGCTTTACCAGCGGTAGGGGAACATGGGCAGGAAAGCAGTATGGTCATGAACATCTCAAGAAGAATTAGAACAGTGTTTCTTAACCAGTGGTACAGGTACCACCAGTGGTACTTGAGTTGGTATCTGGTGGTAACGGCTGGACACCTGCCACCTGGCAGCGAGACCAGGAACGCGACGCCACAAACAGCAGTAGGAGGCTCAGCTCAGTGGGCAGAGCTCCAAAGCACTGCTCTGGCGGGAACTGAACTCAGACGTGATTGTCCAGGGGTGCCAATGCCCAGGACGCAATCACACAGGACACAAATACTCTAGTCTCACTTAGCTTTTCACCAGCACTTCTTCCTGGCCTGGGAATCTCTACCTGGCTATACTGCTCAGGTACCAAACCTGGGAAACAGGTATGTCTCTCAGTGATGAGAACCTTTCTCCAAGTCTCTGCTGGTTTATGATCAGATCAATGGGATATTGTTATGTAATTCTAATCAATGTTGATGAGAATTATGAGGCAATCACCTCTTATGGCCCCTTGAAAGCTTACCATGCCATTTGGGGAGAGGGGGGGCGGTGTCAATTCTTCTTCTCTCCTTGCCCTGAAGTCAGCCACACTTTTAATAATACAAGGTGAGCTCCAATGCCAGAATGTCTTGGGTGATGTTCAGGAAGAGATCTAAGTTAGTAGTTAGTAGATGAGGCAAGGTCAGGGGTTGGCTCCTTGGCAGAGAGAGGGAAACCTGTTCACAGCTGTGGGGTGCTGCCGAGTGCCTGTAGGCTTGAATGAAGAGCTAGCCAGGTTGGACTCCAAGTAACTAAACCCCGCTGAGGCCAATGATGATGGCTGGAAGAGGGAAGGGGTCGGGCACACTGGGAGGGGCGGGTTTCCCAAATGGCTCTCCTTGGCTTGATCGTTTTATCCTGGGATGGTGGCAGCACATGGAACCACCAGTCCCGTCCCGCCCCCCCGCCCCCATTCAGCTGATGATCCGGTAAAAAAAGAAAGCAGAGAGTGTGTTAACCACTAGACACTGCCCCCATCAGTCAGTCTGCCTTCTCCAGCTACCTTCTCTGAAGTGTCCCCCTTTGCAGGGCTGCTACCAGTCCAGACTGCTCCCCTCCTGCCAGAAGTGGTGTTCTGCTGGCATTCCTCCTCCTTCCGGCATGGATGACACTGCACTTGTGCAGTGCACAGCTGGCACACGTCGGCCCTGTCCCTTTCTCAGTCTTAAAGCCCCAGCGACTGCCTAACCTCAGCACCTCACCTTGAACGAAACCAGGGAATGGGTTGGAAGTCAGACTGATGGGTGGCCATCCTAATCATAGGGCCGGCCAGCCAGCAGCCGAACCTCAAATCCGGAAAATAAGTTTATACAGTGGGTTCTTCTTATTCACTGGTTTGGAACCTATAGATTTGACCCAATGCAGGTTCCAAACCTGCGTCCAGAGGGCCCACAGAGAACCTCCGGATGAGACAGGAAGTGCCTTCTGGTTGGAATAGATCCCCTGTGGATACAAGGACCCACCTTGTTGGCTTCCTTCAGTCTCGGAAGACTCTGGTGTCACGCTCTGAATGGTGGTTCTGGAACAGAGTGTCCTCTCCAGTGCGCGAAGCCTGGGTAAAGTAGATATGGAGGATAGACTGTTTCCTATGCAGCAAATCCTCCCTCTCTACATTGCTGAAATGGTCCAATGGAAAGGCAGAGGCCAATACAGTTGGTTCCAGCGGCGTCGCAGGAGTTGCCAGAACGTGACTGTGTTCAGCCATGAACTGCCTCAGGGACTCCGGCTCCGGATTTTGCCTCGAGGTTGACTCCTGAAGCCTTTTCCATAACTGGATGTAGCCACAAGGCAGTGGAGGTTTGGGATCAGAGTTTTCCTTCTCTCAGATGAGCTGCCTTCCCAGGCTGACGAGTCCCATCTACCCAGTGGCTGTTTAGTCGCCTCTTACGACAAGTACAGCCAAACTGAGGGCCTATGCTTAACCCCCAGCCCCCAGGGGAAGGACGAACCTGGAGTAAGGCATTCAATAGAGCCTGTGGGTGACATAAGTGTTTGGAGAAAGACACTGTTGGCTTTTTGTGCTGAAGTGGGTGACTTCGACTCTCCTTTATCGCTTTTGATGCAGGTGTTGTTTAATTCTGCTGATTGAAACGGGTAATTTAACCTATTACGGCGCACGTTGTCCTGGGCACGGGGGATTGATTTTTGCCAATTGCAGATCATCTTGTCGCTTCCAGCGCCATAATTCTGACCAAAACCCTGGAAGCGCTGAACAGATGCCCCCCGATGCATTAGCCCGGAGATGAAGAGGCTTCCCGGCGAATTCAATTTAAGCAATATCATTAAAGTCGGAGCTTTGAATAAAACATCGCGCAATAACGATGCCTGTGTATGTCAACTCCGTGCAGGAGGCGGCCATAATTGCCGGGGAAGCGAGATTGACCTACTCCATTTGCGCAGTCCTCTCCTCACCCCTTGTTTGCTCATTAGGAGTAAAGAGCTAATGCTATAGAGAGGAACTTTCTCTAACATGTGCTCCGTTTTCAATTAACAGCCCAATCCTAAGCTGTGCTGGCCCAGCCAGCCCTCATAGACTGTGCTGTCTCCAACGCAGCTTAGGAGCAGGCTGGAGGTCTCCTCGGGGTAAGGGCAGGCCAGGAGGAGGGTTAGGAAATGGCCCACCTCCCTCCTGGCCATAATCCATCTCCCATTCTGGCCCCTCCCACCCCAAATTGCCGCCTCCCCACCTCCAAACCATTCTCCTGCCACCTTCTCCCAACCCCTGTGCCACCCAGCGCACTCTTACCTGCTCTAGCCGGCGCAGGGTTTGGATACAGTACCAGCAGGCCAGCGCATGCCTTTGCGCTGGTACTTCCACCTCACAACCCATCGCAGACATGCCCATGGAATGCTTGTGATACTCTGAGCCAGTATAGGGACGGTTGCTCAGGCTTAGGAAACAGGATTGCGCACTAAGTTCTTGGTGTAGGAACCTACAGCGTGTGGTTGGTCTGTGGAACTCCTTGCCACAGGATGTGGTGATGGCGTCTGGCCTGGACGCCTTTAAAAGGGGATTGGACAAGTTTCTGGAGGAAAAATCCATTACAGGTTACAAGCCATGATGTGTATGTGCAACCTCCTTATTTTAGAAATGGGCTATGTCAGAAGGCCAGATACAAGGGAGGGCACCAGGATGAGGTCTCTTGTTATCTGGTGTGCTCCCTGGGGCATTTGGTGGGCCGCGGTAAGATACAGGAAGCTGGACTAGATGGGCCTATGGCCTGATCCAGTGGGGCTGTTCTTACGTTCTTATGTTAACCTCCTGGGCATTGGGAAGAGTTAAAAGGACCAAATCGACATCACTAGGGCTGAAACATGGCCTCTGTGATTCATGGGTTCAACCAGGATTAGAATCTCGGAGTTTAAAAACATTTATTATTTTCTGCTCTTAAATAGCCTTGTCTTGCTAACCGCTTGGGAATCTCTCCTGAAAGGCAGGATATAAATCTTCTCAATAAATAACTACATGGGCTACACCTGCACCCTTGAGGATTTCATTCTCATCCTGGGCTCACATTCCATTTCAGATCCGAGCCAGTGTCCTAGCTGGAGCCCGAGTCCAAGATGAGACAGGAGTTCAGGCCAAGAATCCAGGGCTCAGACAACCCCAAGAGCAGGCAGATAAGATCTTGCTGGATAATTCATAAGGATAATTTCTCAAGGACTTGCAGCAGGGACTGCAGAAAGTGGTTTCCTTATGGGGCAGAGGGGGCCAAGCGCTAGGCTGTCACACACAAACACACACACACAGTGTGCCAGGTGTTGTGCAGGTTTGGGTAGGTAAGGCAATCTTGGTGTACACTGCGGGGTAGCAAGGGCTGGGACGACTCCATGCTCAGTCATGCTGGCATACCCGGTTGGGTGAGGCGAGTTGGACGAAACTCGGTCTGGTGGCAAAGGTGCACCGTGCGTTCGCTCGGGTGGTCTGCGCTCGCCAGCCACCCTGACCCCTTTGGGGTGACAAAGAAGGGGTAGCAGGCATCATCCTGATGCAGCCTGGAGTTGGGTGTGGTCGCCCAAAATTGGTTCCGGGGGAGAGGCAGACGGGCAGCTCCGTTTCCCCCACGTAGAACCCCTACGTCTTAGAAAGTTAGTCCCTGCGGCAGTTTGAGTTGTAATTTAAATAGTTAATAAAGTGGCCCTTTCTACCATAGATAAATAAATAACTACCATATAATAAATGGTAATAAATAAATACCATAGGTAATAAAGCCTGTGTCTTTATTGTGGGTTGCGGGGGCAATAGCAAGACAGCAGGTCAGGTGTTTCTCCAGCAAAGGGCTGGAGTTTTTAGAGGGCTGTTGATGCCTGCAGTCTCACCCAGGAGGGAAATTTATGGGCTGTCCAGGGTTGTCTTTTACATAACCTGTTTTTTTATTGTGTATTCATGTGTTTTTTAGTTGCTTGTGTATTTTTTTTTTAACCTGTCACCAACTATAGGTTTTTAGAATTATTTTATTACTGCTGTGCTGGGTTCTAACTATCGAGATTTTAATTTTTTTTTTAATCATTTCATGCTATATTTTTAGGCACTGAGTTTTGTAAGCCTCCTTGAACTTTTGGAAAGGCGGGGTGTGCTTTTTTAAATAAACTAACTAAATAAATAAATAAATGGGGGTTTAGTCCAATTTTGCAAGCACTGGCTCTGGTCACAGTGATGGACTTTGAAGAGACTACTAGGTCTAGTTGCTGACAGTCCCTTTGTACAAGCTTAGGTGTAGGTGTACTCGGGCAGTAAGGTGGAGGGACCCGGAGGAGGCTTCCTGTCTTCATCACAAAGGGAGGTTTTGAGGATGTGTAAAGGAAGTAAGAGAGTGAGCCCTTAGGTGATCCGGGAGTGAGTTCCAAGCATAAGGGGAAGCAAGTGAGAGGGGGACCAGAGTCTTTTGAAGGAGCCGGAGAACTTCCGGTGGATTCCATGCTGAACATGGGACTGAATAGGAAGTCAGTGCAGGGATTTAAGGAGGGGCAGGACATGATCCAAACAGTGGGAGAGAGAAAATGTCAGCAGCAGAATGCCAGGTGGAGGTGTAGGGGCCGGGGTGAGCCAGCAGAAGTTCAGGAAGGAGAAGGTCCCAAGAGTCAAGGAGAGAGAGGACCAGTGCATGAGCTGATGACTGGGTAAGAGATTGGATCCGGGGAATGAAGGCAGGAAAGCAGATGAAGCCAGGCTTCAAGCCTGTTCAGCAGGGTAGACTGTGACATTGTCTACCCTGGGAGACTGGACAAGCGAAGAGGGCTTGGCAGAGGGTTGAGATGAGAAGATTGAGTTTGCAGTGATGATGAAGCATCCAAGTTAAAGGTGTTGGAGTAGAGCAGGGGTGCCCAAACCCCGGCCCTGGGGCCACTTGCGGCCCTTGAGGACTCCCAATGTGGCCCTCAGGGAGCCCCCAGTCTCCAATGAGCCTCTGGCCCTCCAGAGATTTGCTGGAGCCCACATTGGCTCAACGCAACTGCTCTCAGTGTGAGGGCGACTGTTTGACCTCTTGCATGAGCTGTGGGATGAGGGCTCCCTCCACTGCTTGCTGTTTCACATCTGTGACGCAGTAGTGGCAGCAAAGGAAAGGCCGGCCTTGCTTAGTGCAAGGCCTTTTATAGAACTTGAGCTATTGCAAGACCTTCATTCATTCATATAAGTTCATCTTTAATATATACACTTATGTAAACATATGTAAATTTATTCAAATTTTAAATGTAAATTAATTCTTTTTTCCCCTGGCCCCCGAACACAGTGTCAGAGAGATGATGTGGCCCTCCTGCCAAAAACTTTGGACACCCCTGGAGTAGAGGAAGAGAGAGGGAGGGGGAAAGTTCTGGAGCTGCAAGGGTGAGCTAGTGAACAGGCAAGATAGTGCCAGTCTGATCCTGCAGTCCCTTCTTGTCTGACTGCTGCCAGCACCGGAGCCTCATCCTGACCATCACATCCTCTGCCTCTGGCCTTGCTTCCCTACTTGCCCCATGTCAGAAATTGACTCCCAGTTCATCTAAGGCCACACCATCTACCACCTGGCCCTTCAGAACACCATTCCGACTGCTCTGGGACCCAACCACCAGCTCGCTTGCTCGCAGCCAGTTATCCCAGACCACACCAGGCACAAAACTGCAACATGCATCACTTATGCTGCCAAGGCCCGCATACTCTCTGGTCATCAGTGAATGTGCACAATTGCTGGTGATTGGAACTAACCTCTGTCCATCTCACAGATTGTTGCACAAGTGAGTACAGCTGAACCTGAAATTGCATGCCCTCTGAAATGCATTCCTACCGGGCCAGGGAGAGAAATTACTGCAGTCGTCCAACTTGCGGTAATATTCTGCTAAGAATATGGCCCCCCAGTGGCCAGAATTGAACTGTATTCTCTTTATTTTTCCGCCTCTCGTTCGGCATCCCCAGTTGTTCACTGCAGACTTCTCCATCCAGCCCTCTCCAGAGATGTTGGCTCTTACGAGCACTTGAGGGGGGATTTGAAATAATGCAAAGAGGGGGGGGGGTTGATCCGGTCACATCCTGAATGGCTAACCTTGGGAAAGAAAAAGAGCCCTCCAATTTGCCCGCTTCACATAAATGGTAATTTAAACCCAGTATTTATCGCCAACTTCACCCAAAACTTCCAAAGGCGTGATTTATTGAACATTAGCCCTCGCTCGGATTCCATAAATTTCACTTTTTACATCATTAGCATTAAAAGAAAAGGGCCATTTGTGCGGGCCAGCCAGAAATCTTCGCCGGAGAGGGACTTTACAGTCCAAATTCAGCTAAAGTGTACTCAGAACTATATTATTCGCAAGGCATCTAAATGATTAGAGGTTTCATTCCCGCAGTAAATGTATAAAAGGCTCATGCGCCAGTTCTGCACAAATGTCAGGGTCAAAAACCGGATAGCAAACCACACGATCAGATCACACCAATGCTTTCATGCATCTGTGACGCGCCCAACAAGAAGAGACCTGCACCCAAAGACTTGGTTGGTGAGTCCTCACCGCTTCTGCTCTTCACCCGGGTTGGTCCGTTCACAAAGCAGACCTGAGGTGAAGGAGGTGCTGTGAGGTTGTCACCCACGTTCACCGTGCCCTCCTCCCTGTGACCACCTCTACTGCTGCCCCGGATTTGAAAAGGGAGACATGGTTACTTCACGCACATGTGCCCAGACTTGTTTGCAGTTGCAGGATCGGGTAAACGAGGGGGTAAGGAGAAAGCCTTCCCAGAAAAGATGGGTTTGAGGTCAGAGAAAAAGGCATTGCTTCAAGTGATCTTGGAGGAAGATCTAGGCACAAGGGGCAAGGGGCAGAGACGTCCGAGGGAGCAAGAGACCTGAGGGTGTTGGAGCTGGAGGAGAGAAGCTGGAGGAGGTGGTGTCACTGCAGGAGAGTGAAGGTCATGAGAACCGAGGGGGAGGAAAGGACAAAGCCATGAAAGTCAGGACAAGGAACTTGAGCTGGATTTGGAATCAGACAGGAAGCCAGTGCAGGAATTGAAGGAAGGGTATCATAGGTTCATGTTGCTTTATTTTTCACATGTTCCTACTGCCCTTCCTCCAAGGAACTCAGGGTGGTCTACATCAGAAGTCTTCAACCATTTTTGTGACATGACCCCAATAAAGAAACAAATAAATAAATGAGACTGGGGACCCACTGTCAATCCCACCTCCCTCCCAGGACCCTATCCACCCACCCCCTCCCCCGTTCACTCCCCGCCCCATAACACTCTCCCAGCACTGTTCACTGTAGTCAAATATTATTAGAGAGAGCAGAAAAAGTGACCATGAAGCCTGGCACTAGTGAAAGCTATTGTGGCACAATTACTAAGAACCTGAGTTGGACTGGGACACCGATCTCCTGGTACTTGAAGGGGTCCACCTTGAAGATGCCTCCTCCTTTACTTGGTGGTGCTCCGGTCCAGTGGTCTTCAACCTGTTTCATTCTTCTAAGTTGCCACAACCTCACAACTGAGGCTTTGCCAACCTTTGTGAGGTTCTGTTGAAGAACACTGGTATACATGATCCTTCCCTCTTGTGGTTCTCACAACAAACCTGTGAGGTGTGTGAAGCTGAGAGTGGCTGGCCCAGGAAGCTTCGTGGCTGAGCAGAGATTTGAACCTGGATCTTCCAGGTTTAAATTCAACCCCTGAACCACAGTACCGTCCTTCCACTGATCAGGATATGATATGGTGGAAGTGCTGAGAGACTTCAAGCTATAATCCTTCAGCCTCTACATAGTGAGAGGAGGAAAGCTACACATTGGATGTGCATGAGGATGTACTCTGATTGTTGTGGCAGTCTTCACCCCCTTCCCCCCCCCACACACACACAGTGATGCTGCATCCCTGTGCATGACTCAAAAATGACCACCCCAAGATAGTGGTCACACTGTAGTTCAGCCATTTCCAACCACTGTGCCGTGGCACACTGGTGTGCCGCGAATGGTCTGCAGGTGTGCCGCGAGAGTTGGAGGGAGGGTCATTTGTTAATAGGGCCAATGGGGTTGTGAGCTCCCCGCCAACAGCCCGGCGTGCCCTGTCAACTGTCTAAAAACTGATGGTGTGCCTTGACAATTTTAGTACCTTGTCAGTGCGCCGCGAGACGAAAAAGGTTGAAAATCACTGCTGTAGTTGATAGACATTTGTGTCGTACGCCGCTTTTGAAAACACAGTCGCACAAAGTGCTGAGCAATCAATGTACTGTTTTTCGTAAAATGCAAAAATAAGAACGACTTCCAGCGCAATCTTCACTTGTTCTGGAAGAGGCAGGCTGTGCGGCCCTGTGCTGTATCCAGTACAAGTTTCAGGCTGTCTGCAGCTCGGCCCAAGGCACGGGGAAACTTTTCGCCTTTCCCCGGGGAGTGTCGCAGCGCTGGCTACTCAGAGCTACTACTAATGGGGCTACTCGGATCTGTGCCACCAGAATCGGTGGGGCAAATTCAAGCAGCCGGGGACTGCTCCAGGCAGCCTGGGAATAGGGCTATTATCCAGCATAAGTCGTGGCCCTGTCTCCCATTCTTCACTCACCCGACCTGGTAACACCTGCTGCCTGCCCTTCTCCAGCCCTGAAATGCCTCCCTCCTGCCTTCTCCCCACCCTCCTCACACACCACCAGACCCCCACGTTGACCAGGCTCAGCCAGAACAAAATCACCCATCCGCAGGGCCCACATCGGCACATCGCACATCCATGAGCCAGCCTGTCTCCCCAAAGAATGGCAAGAAAGGGCTTTATGGCACTTTTGTGACACTCTTTGGCTGGCGCAAGGGACTTGTGCCAGCCAAAGAAGAGCTTAGGATTCTGCTTAGAACTTAAGAACATAAGAACAGCCCCACTGGATCAGGCCATAGGCCCATCTAGTCCAGCTTCCTGGATCTCACAGCGGCCCACCAAATGCCCGAGGGAGCACACCAGATAACAAGAGACCTGCAAGGCCTCCTGGGAATTGTAGTTAAGAACACAAGAACAGCCCCACTGGATCAGGCCACAGGCCCATCTAGTCCAGCTTCCTGGATCTCACAGCGGCCCACCAAATGCCCCAGGGAGCACACCAGGCAACAAGAAGACCTGCAAGGCCTCCTGGGAATTGTAGTTAAGAACATAAGAACAGCCCCACTGGATCAGGCCACAGGCCCATCTAGTCCAGCTTCCTGTATCTCACAGCGGCCCAACAAATGCCCCAGGGAGCACACCAGATAACAAGAGACCTCATCCTGGTGACCTCCCTTGCATTGGCATTCTGACAGAGCCCATTTCTAAAATCAGGAGGTTGCGCATACACATCATGGCCTGTACCCCATAATGGATTTTTCCTCCAGAAACTTTTAAAGTTTTAAAGTTTAAAGTCTTTTTAAAGTTTCTCCAGAAACTCCAATCCCCTTTTAAAGGCATCCAGGCTAGATGCCAGCACCACATCCTGTGGCAAGGAGTTCCACAGACCGACCACACGCTGAATAAGAAATTCTAGTCCTCATGGCTTCAGAGCAAAGTTTAAAAACAGAACGGAATAAGCACAAGTGAAGTGGAAACAAGGTAGCCTGTAGAAAGGAGTGTTCTCTGTTGCCCCTCTGCATGCCCCAGAACTTGTGACTTTGGACCGAGTCATTTTCCACAGTGGGCAGTGAAATAATTCTAGTCCCAAAGGCAAGGATTTCCCCCCCCCCTACTTTTGGCCCTTTTTTCTTTCCTTTCAACTGTCATCCAGGAACAGCTGCTGCAATCTGCCTGCTAAGTGTGAACCTTGTCACGCAAATTATATCATCTTCCTAGTATTGTGCAACAATCAACAGATCTGATATGCCTCTGTTTAGCTGAAGAGCCCTCTTCAAACAAACAAGAAAACCACTGACAAACATGATTGGAATGACAGCAGTTTTTGAATTGGCTCTCAAGGCTAAGCAGATACCCTTTATCTCCCTGATACTGAGAAGATCAAAGTCTGATTCCTTATCAACCCCGAGTCTGAGATCAACAGCATAGCCTGCTAGGCAGATGAGCTGAGTCAACTTTACCTCTCTCAATGTTCAGTGCGGAGCATGAAATGCTTCCCTTGGCCTGATCAGATTTGTTTTGCCATAGAAGGAAAAAAGAAACCGTGTCATTGGTCTGTTCGACTGGATGTTTTACAATCCCCTGGCCCTCTCTATCTGCCCTCTGATTTGGACTGGGGCACTCAGATGCCCAACAGGTTGGCACACGCCAGTCCCAGAAGGTGAGCTGGCTAGAAGGTATTGTTCTAGCTCAGCCATTTTCAACCACTGTGCCGTGGCACACTGGTGTGCCACGAGTGGTCCTCAGGTGTGCCACAGGAATTTGGGGGAGGGTCATTTATTAATAGGGACAATGGGAGATGTGAGCCCGCACTGGCAGCACGGTGTGCCTTGTCAGTTGTCAAAAACCTGGTGGTGCACCTTGACCATTTTAATGCCTTTTCAGTGTGCCATGAGATGGGTTGAAAATCACTGTTCTAGCTATTATTAACAGTATTATTAACAGTATTTCTATACCGCTTTTCACTAAAAGTTCACAAAGCGGTTTACAGAGAAAAATCAAATACATAACTAAATGGCTCCCTGTCCCAAAAGGGCTCACAATCTAAAAAGATGCAAATGAATTCCAGCAGACAGCCACTAGAACAGACAGTGCTGGGGAGAGGTGGGCCAGTTACTCTCCCCCTGCTAAAAAAAAGGAGCACCCACTTGAAAAAGTGCCTCTTACCCAATTAGCAGGGGTAGCTAGACTCAAAGATTAGCTCAAAAATTAGCTCAAAAAAAATTAGCTAGACTCAAAAATTAGCTAGACTCAGAGAAATCAAGCAATCCACAAACTGGCCATGCTGGCTTTCTGTGACGGCACCAGTTTCAAAATCCCATAGGGAAGCCTCTTTCCACCCAAGACTTTCCTTCAGGAAAGCCTGTAGGTGGGGGGAAGGAAGCCAGGGAAGCTCAGTCATTGCAATACAGCAGGCCCTCAGTATCTGCCAGGGATCCATTCCATGCCTCCCCCATGGGTACCAGATTCCACAGATAATGAATTTTGCAGATAATTAAATTCACAGGAGGGCCACGCTGGCAAACCAGAGACCTGGTTTCCAATCCACTGTTTCAAATCCAGTTTTGAGCCCACAGATAAAAGAGGACTCACGGAATTGTCATCTCACTCTCCAAGTAGCTCAGGGAAGCACTAATTGCTCTAGATTAAGAAAGAGAGAGAGGCTTGCTCAAATTTTGTCAGCAAGCTTAATGGCTGAAGGCCAGAAGATTCCTAGTCCAGGACTGACCCATCAATGAGGCTGACAGAGGCAGCCGTCTCAGGCAGATTTGTGACAGCTGCCCACCTCAATGAACCAACTTGACTTCTTCTCCCCCCATTCCCTGAACTGGGCAAGGAAGAGGCATTTGGTGGGCATTTTGTGAGCCATCTGGGGCACTTGGTGGGCCGCTGTGAGATACAGGAAGCTGGATTGGATGGGCCTATGGCCTGCTCCAGTGGGGCTGTTCTTATGTTCTTAACTACAATTCCCAGGAAGCCTTGCAGGTCTCTTGTTACCTGGTGTGCTCCTTGGGGCACTTGGTGGGCCACTGTGAGATCCAGGAAGCTGGATTGGATGGGCCTATGACCTGATCCAGCAGGGCTGTTCTTATGTTCTTATGTTCTTCTGTTCTGTCTCCAACAGAAGCCCTCTGCTTATCTGACCCTAACCATCACACCAGCCCCTGTGCCACGAGCCAGTGGCGTAGCTAGAGGGTGTGCAAAGCACTCAGTTTTGCAGGGAGCCTCACCATGGGACGCAAGCAGACCCTCCCCTTCACAGCCATTCCAGGTGAGGGGAAACAAAACAGAGGCATACACCTGGGTTTGAAGGAGAGAGGGAGGGGCTGCTTGCATGCCAAAATGCGGCTCCCTGCCACACTTAGTGCTTTACACCCCCTCTATTTCCTCCATGGCCACCTGCTTCTTCATTCCCCCCTCTTTCCTATTCAAAGGCCATATGCACTTTTTCAACACAGTTCGGGGCAGTTTCCAACATCTCAAAGTGATGGAGATGACCCATTCCTCCTTCATCAAACGAGAGCCCTAACCCCCATTTCAAGATTTACAGGTCTAATATTTAACGAGGAAAGGGGGACAGGGAGTTGGAGGGTTGAGGGGGAGCTGGATCCATCACATTTATGAAATCTGGAAATGGGGGGGCAATTTGGAAAAGCCGCAGCATTCAGACCGCAATCCGGCCTGCAGCAGGGGAGCCCTTGAAGCTGGAGAGACCCACAGCCAGTGGCAGCAATCGTGCAGAGCTTGACAGAGTACAAAGAAATTTTAAAGACTGATTATAAATGCACTGTTCCCCCCCCCCTATGTCTGTAATATTTGTTTGTCCCCAGCTGGTGCTACAGTCGGTGATATAAAGATGGGGCATGAATAATGTATAGAGGTGCTTGGAGCCATCAAAGGACATTGTTGGGATGATGCTGTGCGCATGGAGGGCTCGGATAATGGATCCGAGTCAGAGATATGACATGAAAGGGATACATTTGATGATGGGGTGGAGTCGAGGGGGGAGGATGGGTCTTTTTCCCATATCCAGGAGTTTCCTTCAGCTTTCAACAGGAAGCGAAGAGAGGGATTCTCTCCCTTCCTGGTGCAAATAGAGAGGCATCTTACCAAAAGCCCATTTGGGTCTTTGAAGCCCCCAGAAAGAAACAGGGCTCACGTTAGGGAAAGATGAGAGGCACTGATCACCCAGATGCAGTCCAGTCTAGTAACACAAATCGCTTCAGATAATGCAGATCAAGGCTACAAGACATTTTGGAAACTTAAAACTCTAGTGTGGTTTGAGAGGAATCAACTTACCAGGCAGAAGGATGATTGACGGTCCCATAAGAACAGCCCTGGTGGATCAGTGCCAAGGGAACCCAAGTAGTCCAGCATCCCCTTTCCCACATTGACCCACCAGCCACCTCTGTGAAGTCCACAAGCAGGAGAGAAAGGCAGACTTCTCTCCCCACTTTGAACAGCAGTTGCAGGGGAGCAAGAGCCAGGATGTTGTATCCGGAGAGCCAGGATGGTGTAGCGATTTGGGACTCCAGCCTGGAAGATCCAGGTTTGAAGCCCCGCACAGCCATGAAGCTTCCTGGGTGACCTTGGGCCAGGTACTCACACTCAGCCTCACCCACCTCACAGGGCTGTCGTTAGGACAAAAGGAGGGGAGGAATTATGAACACCACCTTGAGTTCCTTGGAGGATGGGTGGCATAAAAATGTGAGCAATGTCAACGATAGATAGATGATAGATTGATTGATTACTGGTGAACCCAGAGGTAGCCATCATGCCAGGTGGACTTGTCCTCCATCCAACAATGAACAAACTGTCTTTGCCTGAAACACAATGGTTAGCAACCTTCAGTCTCGAAAGACTATGGTATAAGCCTACAGCACCCGGTGTTCCCAGGCAGTCTCCCATCCAAGTACTAACCAGGCCTGACCCTGCTTAGCTTCCCAGATCAGACGAGATCGGGCATGTGCAGGGTAACAGCCCAAATGGATAACATGTGTTGTCCTTCTCGATCACTTGGCCTGACAGCCAGTTGCCACATATCTTAGAATCCAGTGATCTGAAGTTTAACCCTTGGGCAAGACTTAAATTGGGGGGGGGATCTTTCTTTAAATCCCCACTCAGCCATGAAGATTACCGAGTGAACTCAGACCAGCCATTATCTTTCAACACAAGGGTTCTTGGGGGGATAAAATGGACAGCGTGTAGACCACCCTGAGCACAACCCAAGATGCCATTCATCTCCGGAACTGACTGCTGCAAGATGCGGCAATGGCCACTAGGTTGGATGTCTTTGAAGGGAGCATTAGGCAAATTCTTTCAACGGCTATTAGTAAAAAGCTACCGTATTTTTTGCTCCATAAGACACACCTGACCATAAGACGCACCTAGTTTTTAGAGGAGGAAAACAGGAAAAAAAATATTCTGAACCAAATAGTGTAATAAAATATTTAATAAACTATAACAGAACAACATTTGAACCATGTAAAGTGAACAGCAGTCAACAGTGGCATTAAGAACCATTATCACTATCATTAACAAATGGAGAGACTTAAAGGTTTGAGTACTCTAGTTTTCTGGAAACCCCAAGAACTCATCATCGCTAGAGTCAGAATTTATGAAGCTCACAAAAGCAGGTGCACACAAATAGGGGATCACATTATCTTTCTGCTACAATGATGTTCTGCCAAATTCCAATCCACTGGGCCTTGTGCCCGCTTAAGGCTGATCAGTTCCCCTTGTGCAACTCACCAGTGCAGCAAGCAAAAGTGAGTCCAGTTCCAGTCCACAGATGCCAAGTAAATCAGTCCCATCAATTAGAGTTGCCAAATCAGAGTCCAGAGCCAATAAGCCAAATTACAGTCCAAGGTCAGGTTCCAGGTAAGTTAGTCAAATCCGTCAGGGTATCCAAGTCCGGACACAATCCACAGTCAGATTCCAAATTCAATAAACCCAGTCAGTCTCCTCTCCTACCTCCAACCTGCACGCCTTCAAAATCCACAAACCCTTTCTGCCTCAGGTACTCCTTATATCCCTGAGGGCCCTATTGCCTTCCAGTGGCTGCAGCTGTGCAGCACACTCTGCTGGATGCCCAGGCCTTACCCTTAAAGGGGCCACTGCTGACACCACATCTACCTCCTCGCCAGTTCTTCCCTGATTCCAATACAAATGAACAAGTGGAAAGTCCAACCACAACTTGAATTCTCAAGACACAACAAACCTCTGGATTTATGGTGATTTACCTGGGGCTTGTGCAATAAGCAAACACTGGCATTCTGACCAAGGAGACAGTTTTTTTCTTTGTGATGGGGGGGGGGCTTACATTCAGATGCTGGATGAGGTGAGTGAAAGCGCCCCTCCCCTGCTGTGTGAGTGTGTGGGGGGGGTGGCAGAGCATCTGTGTGTGTAAGAGAAGGGGGCAGCTTGTGTGTGTGAGAGAGGGGGGAAAGTGTTTGTGTTGCAGAGAAGTTGTGATGCTCCAGGCTTGGGGGGGGAGAGAGAGAGAGGCTGTGATGCTCCAGGTTTGGGGGGGGGAGAGAGAGGCTTTCCTGGGAGTAAGCCCCCCTGACTCTAATGGGACTTACTTCAGAGTAGGCATGCACAGGATTGGGCAGCGAGACTGCCACCCCACCCACGCTTTCCTGGGAGTGAGCCCCACTGATTCTGAGACTTACTTCTGAGTAGACACGCAGGCTTGGGCTCCCTCCAGCCAGCTCATCCTCTGCAGGAGCCCCCCAGCCAGCTCAGCCTCTGACTGCCCGGGGAAGCCGAGCAGAGCGAGCGGGCCGGGGCCGGGGCCGGGGCGGAGTTTTTTGTTTTGTTTTGTTTTGTTTTGTTGCAGTATTCGCTCCATAAGACGCACACACTTCCCCCCCCCCCACTTTTTGGGGCGGAAAAAGTGCGTCTTATGGAGCGAAAAATATGGTATATGAAGCGCTCATGTACAGAGGCCGTCTACCTCTGAATGCCAGCTTCTAGGGAGCAACCAACAGGAGAGATTTTGGCGGCAGAACTGGCCAAGATCTCCTAGCGCAGGGGTGGGCAAACATTTTGGCAGGAGGGCTACATCATCTCTCTAACACTGTGTCAGGCGCCAGAAAAAAAAGAATTGATTTACATTTCAAATTTGAGCAAATTTACTTAAATGGGTACTTTAGAGATGAACTTATATGAATGCATGAATTTTACTGAGTTTATTTATAATGCACGTGAGAACTATAATACAGGCACGTAGAACCACATGAGAACTGTGAACTGTTTGCCACACACCTCTTGCACAGTGAAAACATACAGACTGAGCCAGACCAAGCCAGAAACACATGGAGGCATAAGCAATCGCCGGCCAGCGTGGGCTCCAACAGTCTCCGATGGGCCAGAGGTTCATCGGAGACTGGGGGCTCCCTAAAGGCCAGATTGGGAGTCCCTGAGGGCCGCAAATGGCCTGCAGGCTGGGCTTTACCCACCCCGTCCTAGTGCATGAAGTGCCATGACAGCCTCTGTTCCTTCCATCCCCCCAGTACTGGAAAAGGAAGAGGGCCATGGAGTGGAAGAGGAAGGGTGGAGTTTTACTTTGGCTGCAGTTTTACTTTGGCTAGTGCTGGCTGCAGCCACCCACAAGAAAAGCATGTTCATTGGTATAATTATATATTCCGAGTTACAAAGTTATATATAAATATACAAATATAAAAGCTTACGAAGTTAGTATATATGCAAAGTTCAATAAAAGAAAATGTTCACTGTCTGTGCTTCTTCTCTGACCCTTGTATGTCACTGACCTGGATCCCAGTGGCATAGCTACAGGGGGTTCAGGGGTGGCAATCGCACCAGGCAACAAACTTTAGGAGGGCAACAAGCTGAGCTTGACACTAGCGGTCAAAATTGTGGAAAAAAAGTTGGTATGTATGAATAATACCATCATATTATATGTCATTGGAAAGGTCATTTCATGTGGAATGCAGTGAAATAAACCACATTGGAATATCTGTGTTTTATCTAAAGTTATGGTGAATTAACTAGAAAAGGAAAACATAGCTGCCTTATGGAACAAAAAGTGGATTTCTTTAACTCAAAACTGGCCAATGAGACTGAATGGTCTGAAAGCCAGTGAGATATTATGATACAGCATGGAACCAATACGATATTAATATGAGTCAGCTCTCATTTTCATGTATCATAATATAGTTACTCCTGCTAACTGGGTAGAGAGGCACTTTTTCAAGTGGTGCTTCTTATATTTAGCCGGGGTAGAATTACTGTCCCTCTTTACCCCAGCACAGTGTCTCTAACAAAAACAGGGCACACTTTTAATTTATTTAATTAAATTTGATTTTGTCATAGGGGGCTAGAAAATCTTCTTTGAACCCAGGTAGCAGATGCCTTAGCTACACCACTACTGGATCCAAGTTCTATTCCCCTTCATCCTTGGGGTGAAGCAAGCTTGGGCACAGAGTCCAACCTGATCCTGAAAGTTCTTCCCAACCCAAGTTCACCTTCAGGCTTCCTCTGAATTCAGCTGGGCACATGCTGCAACCGTGTTGGCATAACAAAGAGCGACAGGTTAAATGCCTTGATCTATGCAAAAGGCAATTGGGATGGACAGTCCTGTCTCCATTGATGTCAAGCGCATTGCCATGGAGAGTAGAGGTGGAAGGAGATGTCTCACTCTGCCTCCCGAGTCTTGCCAGAGGGGATGAAAGGGTGACCCTTTCCATTAATGATTGAAGTGGGAGGGAGGCTATTTTGAAGCAGATCGATAATCTCTGAAAAGTGACACCTTTGGAAAAGCCAAGCCCCACCTAGCAAAGTGAAGGCTGTCTTTGCCTC